>NC_081353.1:41014012-41147245 GCF_029784015.1 Lycium ferocissimum | reverse complement strand
TAACTCTCGAATGAGCTTTAAACTTGAAAGAACAATCGAGCTTTGCCTATTGGATTCCACTAAATGGACCTTTAAACATTTTGTCCCGTTGTGCACTGTAGCGTTTTTCTTTTTGTTGGCATTGCCAAACTTGAGATGTTTAAATTGACATGCAAACAAAATAAATTGTCCTATTACATATTAATTAAATATAAACTGAATAACAAATAATGTATTCGGGTCTGGTTCGGGTTAGAGTCCATGGGCTGAACAACCATGGACCAGCCCAGGCCTGCTATTTGCGCCCGTGACCCAAAGTCAACTTTCAATCCCTGTAATTAAAAAATAACCATTGTCATGAAATTTCAAATTTCACATGCAAAACTTATTGTTCCTATATCTGAAACTTGAAACTCCATATTATGGCTATTTTTCAAAGACAAAAACGCCGATCAGGGGCGCTTATTTACCAGTTTTTCGGGTCAACCTGGTCCCGGTTTAAAAGAATCTTTAAAACTAATTACTGCTTAAATTCCACTAACTTCTTCATTATATACAAATTAAACCAACTTGAATTCATATTATCAGAAACTAGTCCCAGAAGCATCTCTATTCATCTTGAATCTTGATCCAACAACTCTGCTTCAACTTCTACGTAGGACAAACTTGCTCAAAATGAAGCAATCAAATAAGGAAAAACCATATTACATACCATACACTGAAACGCCATGTTACAAAAACTACCCCCTCCTAAAGCATGTCACTCTGATTGGTTTTTCATTTTTCCCAAGAAGAATGCATGGAAATGACCTTCATAACATTTCTGTTAAACAGATTCCAAGAAAATGGGATTGGAAGTGTCCATTATCTTACCTTTCCTTCAGAGACCTGTTGCTAGACTTTCTTAACTCCCAAGATGGTAAGCATCCTTTCAAAGGCGATTGTAGAAATAACGAAGATGTCGATAACTGCCTTTGTCTTGTTGAGATTGAAGAAAGACAGTTGAAAGCACTTCTCAGCCTTCTTTTCTCGCTATCATATTCCGGGCCACTAGGGTCATGTTCCACGGCAGCAACTTTCAGTGACTCGGGTAGCATGAAGTTGAATGATGAACCTGCATGCACGGAAAAAAAAAAAAAAAAAAAAAATGAAGCATAACATACAAAATCCTTAATACGCTCGAAAAACATGAGATATCCAATCCCGAATTCTGTTTTTGAATTTAACTTTACCAATAACGAATTCTGTTTTTGAATTTAACTTTTACCTCTGATGTACGTAAAAAGATTAACACGCTCAAGAATGTTCCAATCCTCTTTTCTGATATATTAACTCATACTAACGGTAGCCCGGTTCATGGCTACCTAAACTTTCTTTCACCTTGTTGGTGGGGGTTCGATTCCTCAAAAAAAGCTCATACTAAGTATAAATATAAATAACTACATGCAGTTGGTTTTTATATGACAAACACTTCTACAAGAAACCTTATCAAAAAAAAAAAAAAAAAAAGAACACTTCTACAAGAACGGTCTTAAGGAGCAGCAGTGTATGCAGCATTCAAGCACCCAGTACTTTCGCTGCGAAACACAACTTTATATGTGAAAATTTACTAAAATTGCAACAACTAGCTGGTCTGAACCCATTATTTTAAAAATACAACAGATTCCTTAAAGATTGATCCGCCTCTATTCAGGAGCATAGTCCCTAAGTACATTCAGCGGATCATATCTTAAGTATCAATCATAGTTGTTGCTAATTAAAGAGAGATGGAATGACAGAGGAATACCTAATTTTGCAAGTCGGTTTACCCACTTTGGAATCTTTTTGCCAGTCAGCTTGTAGCATAGATCGTTGCAGAAATGGTTGCAGTTCTTCACAATCAAGTGATACGTGTCACCATTATAGCTAGAAGCTTGACGTTCGATAAACTCTCTAACCTGACACGGATCCAACTTTGTAGCCCCAATGAAGATCGATTTCCTAAACTTGAACCCTGGGCATTGCCGCGGTTCAACTTCAAATACGCCACTGCTTGGATAGTCATGAGCTCCAAATGCATATTCTACACCGTGAACTGTAAAGTATAGGTCAGATTAACTGAAAGTACAAAAATATTAGGCGCCAAATATAACTAATTCAGGTAGCAGATCCACTTGCAGTTCTCCTTTTTCCATGTCAAGTTTCACACATAAATTACTAGTTCTCATAAAACTAGTATTAAGATGCAATAGTCAATGGTTAACACATCTTTGGAATTCCCCTATCGGAATATCTAGTGTCCCACATAAGGCTTTCTCCAGGGGATTAGAACCAATATAGGAGTCAAATATTAGATGCACAAAGGGGAAAACTAATATGTCTATCTTCTAAATAAATGAACGAATTTGGAACAACAAAAATGGGGAAACTAATATATCTCTTACACACTCCATAACTTTCCGATCACCCAAATTCAAGACCATTGAAGGGAGCCTAGGAGCAATGGTAAAGTTGTCTCCATGTGACCTATAGGTCACGGGTTTGAGCCGTGCAAGCAGCCACTAATGCTTGCATTAGGGTAGGCTGTCTACATCACACTCCTTGAGGTGCGGCCCTGCTAATGCGGGATACTTTGTGCACCGGGCTGCCCTTTTTTTTTTTTGTCAACATGTTGGACTCAAGATATTATTTTTCGACCGGAAGTCATCAAAAGCTTCTCTTTAGTGGAAAAACTATCAACACCAATAAAATCTCCTATCAAGAAACACAAGAAGAAACTGACATGACCATACAAATCAAGGAAGAAACATGCATTTAGACGGGTTAGGTATTCAACAACAATAAGATAGTTCCCAATGTATTCATGATTTGGTTCAGAGGAATCTCTCTTGCCAGCAAAAGTATAGTCTTTTTGAAGTTCCTCTCTCGAACCAATACAGCTTATAGGAAAATATTGAGAGTTCTTTGGACTCGCCGAAGAACTTGTAGAAAATGTAACCAGGTAACATCAAACATTTAGGGGAAAATAAGTGAGTGATCTATAAGTATAGCAGCAACACCGTGGGAAATTTCTGAGAACACCCTGAGATGTATTGAGAGGAACCAGAATCCATAATGACTCCTGGATCGCTACATTTTTAAGTTTAAACCAACGAACGGAGAACAAACTTGACTTATGTTACACCAATACTAAATAGATGCATTTATCTACTCTTGAATAAGTAAACCACATTTACAAGTAGGATTGTACATGGATCTATCCAAGATATAAGTCTGAACACAAGACTTTTAGCTAATTATCTCATTTGAGCTAAAACACAAGTCAATATAGACAAAGAAGTTCATCAGGTGATGAAACATACTGCAGTAGATCTGATCAAACTGAAGTAGGAAAAGCAATATATAAAGCAAAACCCCCCAAATAACTGTATCTACAAAAATAGGAGCAACATATCGAAAACAAAAATGGACATTGCATAGGTGAATTGCAACACATATAGCAGTGAATAACAAAAAAGAAGTAAAGATGGAAAATCTAAAAAGACTATACCTTCCACACCAGAATGAAAGATACCAAGGCCAGCCCAATATACATAGCCATTCATAGGAGTCAAGTCATACACATTGAGATAAACAGGTGTGTCACCAGGACCATATCGATCTGACTTTGCTTTGGGGAGCAAACAAAAATGTGATGCTGATTTGTTTTTCAAGGATGCTGATTTGTTCTTCAAGTGGAGAGACGAAATTGATTTCCATCCTTTCTTTGGTTCTGAGGTCATTTTCCTTTCACTACTGAAATTAAGGTTCACTCAAGGCCCACTGGCCTATAGCTCTCTGCATGAACCAAAAAGCATAAATCTTAAGGAACTTTAAGAATTCAGAAAATCGAAGAAAGAAATAAAAGAAAGAGAAAATCAGAATAAATCAAGTAAAGAAAGAACAGAGAACGAGACAAGGAGAAATTGAAAACATAGAAAGATCAATAATCTGGCTGTTTGATCACAATATTTCTAAAAAAGACTGGTGACATGCTTTACAATATATGTGCTTTATCTCTGCAACTCATAGAGCATATCATTTGCTTCATCGTTTGAAGCATTAAACATCATTTATCACTAAAACAAGCTGAAACATAACTTTTGTCATCTCTTAAAACTCATACTGCTTCCTTCAGATTTCGCAAGTGAGTTATAATTCTCATTCAACAACATATCATAATTGGTTTATTGTACTAAGCTTGGTGGGGTCTGGGGAGGGTAGAGTGTACGCAGACCTTACCCCTACCTTGGGAGGTAGGAAGGCTGTTTCCAATAGACATGAACATACTGGGTATGTTGTTGTTGTTGTTGTTGTTGTTGTTATGTAAATATTTGGCCTTACACTGACATTGTGCTGCCCTGGAATTTCTTTCCTGATCTAAACAACTTTGAGTACAATTTATTTCTCTATACAACTTCACACTAGATCATGAACACCATCACATGCAGGGTAGCACATAGCACTTATTGTTCAGCTGCATTTTTGACTTGCAGGTCTCATGCAAAAGGGAAATTATATTCCCTTTTTTTCAGTAAAGTACAAAAAGGTTCTTTAGATAACAGCGTATTTCACTTATCAAGTTATCTTTTCTATGATACCCCACTTAACCCTTTGAGAATATACAGTAATCTACTTTTGCAGCTTTCCTGGTGAAATAGACGCTACTCTAACTTGTTAACCTTGAAGTGTTCAACAATAGATTAAGTGCTCAACAGAAAGGGATATGTGTCTGTAATCAATGGCAAGGTATATTAAGAATGAATCTTCAAAAGGGAGAAAGAGGAGGGCAGGGATAAAAAGAATAAAAATAGGATGTCTATCTCTTTCAACTTCAAAGAGAAGTCCACTATATGTATGAGTGGGGAGCCACTAATGTGTACTATTATCCGTATTGTGCATCCAATAATGGCATTTTCCTTAATCTACTTTTAGCTTGAAAAAAGTCAAAAGTTCAATTTCAAGACAAATATCTATTCATCAGCCAATCTCATAGATAACTTTGCTAATTTATAAACAAACTGCACAATCTAATTGTCTGCAGTTACAATTATAAAGAGATGTGCATAAGAAAACACTTTTTGTTCGGTTACTATAACTGCTGTCACTTGAACATATAAAATTCTCAGGTAAACTATTACTACCTTGAAAATAAAGACAAATTCAACTCAATTGAGAAAAGGAAACTGAGTTGGCTCTTCTTCAGCTCTAATCATCTGGCTAATGATTTCAACAGAAAACGTGGGAAGTTACTAATTATCATTTCTCTATGCTTAGGATATATGGAACTTTTACAAGAAACCTTTTGCCACTTCTTCTTTTAGACAGCGAAAAATTCCTGGTTCAAGTGATGAAACTTAGATACTACTAAATTGCCAAGAGAAATGACAAATGACAAATGACAAATGGATAATGGCAAAAGAAAAGAAATGCTCGTTTCAAAAAAGACTTCAAAAGACTAAATTGTCATCAAAAAAGTAATAATACCCTTACTAGGGGGTAGAGGGTTCAGTCCAAGTCAAAAGCAAGGAAAATAAACAGATTGAATCAAATGGCAATCACTATGCAATTGTCAACATCCATAGAAAAAACATAATTCTATTTTTCTCTCAGATGTGCCAGGCAGAATCAATTAGGACTACTTCAACATCCATACAAACACACATAATTTTTATTCTTGGCTGACTACTAAGTCAACCAAAAACTAACTGCTAATTACATTTACCTAAAACAAATTCATTGTCTTGAAATCATGAGCTAACTTTTGTACTTAAAAATTCAAACTTTAGACCAAAAACTCATTCCTCCAAATTTTCAGCTAAACCCCATGTCTTGGAAATGCTAATTTTTCCCACAAATAATGAAACCACCAAAAATTTCTCCTTATACACACAATTAGCATATTTATGGAAACCCAATGAAAGAAAAAAGGAAACTTGACCAATTAGGATAAATTAGCAGATTCAAACTTGTAAAAATACCATCTTTACATCAGATCTTGCTGCTAGATTGAAACATTTCCAGTTTATAAAACATTACAAGCAATTCTTGAACAAACACAAAGTTTAGCCAAGAATTAGGTGAAAAAGATCCAAACTTTAAAGAAGATAAAGCTTTTTAAAGAAACATCAAGAAAATTTAAGAAGAAGAAAGACTTACATATTGGCATTAGAAAAAATTGCAAAGGCAGCAACTTTTAGCATACAAACAATTGTTTTGTAAAGACAAGAGAAAGACAGATCACCCCTGTAAATGGGGCTAATTGTGTCCCTATCCAAGTATTACTCAGTAAATTAAACTACAAAAAATATCACCAAGAAAATGTTGTTTTGAGCACAAGTGGAAGTACAATTTTTGCTCACTATGTTAAGAAGTAAAAAATTGAGAGACCCAAAAAAAACAGAAGTAGAGGGAATTTGAAGAGACCAAAGATTTCAGAAACTAAGCAGAAACTGACAGAAGTGAGGGGACACACACACGCCCACACAGTCTCTCTCTCTGTGCCTCTCTTTTTTCTTCTGTTTTCCTAAAATGAGTTTTATGGAAAGGAAAAATGTTTTCCATTTAAAAAAAAAAAAATTAAGAATAGTTTGACTGGTTGAAACTTTTGGATATAAAATAGAAAAAAATTATGGTCGAAAACACTTTTTTTCGCAAGTTTTACGCTCTAACTATTAGTTGTTACTTTTTATGAGTTCTATTTTATGTAGGGACGGATTGTCAATCTATATAGAATCTTCAAGATATTTAAAATAATTTGAGAAAAATATTATAAATTATAGTAATAGTTAATAAATTAAAATATTTAAATTATTTGAAAAATTATGGTCTAGAATTTTTTAACTCTCCTTGTCCAAACTAAAGATGTGGTATTAGTTCGAAAATACTTTTTAAGAGTTGTTTGCTAGCTAATTTCTTATTATTCAAACTAATATGTATTAGAAAATAATGACTATTCGGTTAGCTGCTGAAATCTGTGAGCGTAAAGGCTTCTATTAACCTTTAGAGAGGAGACGGACAAGAAAAGACTATGCTCGATAGTTCATTTCTCACCCAAGTCTACCTATACCTTATGCATTCTTATCATTTGGTAGATTCCAATCGATGGCCTATTTTAGGTCCGAGCTTCCTATTTTTCTTTAAAATAAAATTGCTAAAGTCTATCCTAAAATTTCATATTTACATCAGACACTAAAAGTTTCTGATGAGAACAAAATTGTAAGCCGTTGAAAGATACCTTAATAACGATGCCAACACCTTGGTAGCCGAGAACGACGATAATGGTTGTAAGAGAATCATTTGTAGGTCACTAGGCCAGTCATTAGGTCAAAGTAGTATACCATTACTATTACTATGGTATTGATAGATTCACTACATAGCGTCATTATTAAATATTTTAGGTATGTCCCTTTTTCACTATTGAAACGAAGAAAATGTAGGATTAATCAAAGAGTGTCTCTTAAATATTTTTTAAAAAGTAAAGAAAAAATGTTCATAAGAGTTTTGCTTTCTACTCAAAAGCATATTTGTTCCTTATATTCCACTATTTTCTACAATCGATGCGACATTCTTGCACGCTTCGGGGCATTAAATTGGAATAAGAGGTTTATGTACACCATATCAGTGCATGCAAGAGGAGCTCGCTGGATTCACAAAATGGTCCAAACTAACATCTGATCTGGAGTTAAACTCTAGGAACTTGCATATGCAATTATTTGCTTTTGGATCAAAGGAGCTCAACAAGAGCTTGAGCATCTCATTATCCATCTTCGAACCCCAAGAGACAATTGCCCATCATATGATTCCTGACTTCACTTGCCTGTTGTTGATTGATCTTTTCTTTTCTAGGTGTGGATGAGAAAAAGACAAGTCATCTTAGTCTTCAGCTTGAACTGTGTAACTATAAAAGTTACGCATAATCAGCTACAAATTAACTTCAACTCCGAGGATCAGTTTAACATTGTGAAGGCAGAGGACTTTGTGGTGTCGATGACACGTCTGAAGAGGAAGCGGTTGCTCTCTAAGTTGACCGCCTACCCACTAACAAACTATAAGGGCAGAAGGCAAGCGAGAACTAAGTGAAACCCGAACCGCTTAACTGATCCATTCATACTCCATTCATTAAGGTTCGGGACGACCGGAACCATTTTTTATTTTTTTGCTCTGACTCAAAAAAATAAGACGTGTATTTTAAAACATATATCCTATCGTTTATAAAGCTAAAAGCAAGTAAGCGACAAACTCAGTCAATTCATAGCCTCTCGAACCTTCCTTCTAACCGGTTCTTGAGAGAAAAGGAAACAAAATCATAGTAATAGCGTCACATAAAATAAAACAAATCAAGTAATTGAAGTTTGAGAATAATATATTTATGATAGTATTAAAAGTTGACAATCAGTTTTAATGAAACAGTTACTCAATACTTTTAAATGGTAATCACTTTCGTTTGAAAATAATTTTTTTAGAGAACATACGTGCTACTAAAAAGTACATTTCAGAAAAGATTTTCTTGTACCAAAGACTCTGAATAATTTTTAACCTCAAATGGATCAGAGAGTAAAGTCTTGGTTTTATACTTATTCTTTTCCTATTGGGTTTTTACTGCACCAGGAATAAAGTTAAATCAGACAAAGCAAAGTTACAACTGAGTAAAGGACAAGCTAAATTGAAGCCCGTGAAATGACAACAGCAAAAGAAAAAGGAGTAAAAAGAAAAGTAGGCATCTTTGGAATTATATCAAAATAGAATAAAAAAATATTTGATCATTTTACATTTTCTCTAGTCAGTTTGTAGTACCATAGTGTGTATCTCAATTTCATTAAGTGAAGTTTACGTTTCTTTTTGGAAAGAAGCTAATTAAATGCAAATTTGACAAAATTAAAGCTTAAAGACGTTAGGTTCTACTACTTTTTATTTAAACTTGAAATATTTTCCACACTTTTCTTATTGAAACCTTTTTTTTTTTTTTTTTTTTGGGTTAATTTTTTCTTATAAAATCGTCAAATCCATTAAAGATTCAAGCTTTCCTTAACCAAAAGCAATAAAAGAAAAGGATGGCTGAATTTATTTTGCGAAAACTTTCATCATAGCTTAGTTATTATTTTTTACCACTAATTAAAGAAAAAATAAAAATCATTGTAATATCCATTCCAAGTTCAGTCACCGTCGTGATAATGAAACAATGGGAAAAGAAACTGGAAGATGTGGACAAGGTTGAGTTACAACAGTACATAAGTACATTTATTTCTTTTTTTGATAGGTTACAACACTTCATAAGTATCTTTTAGAAAGGAAAACTAAGAAAATTGAAATAGTTAAATGAAGATTTATTATTCTTTTTTGCATTTAACCTGCTAGTTTGAAATATTTGGGTGAAATTGAAAAAAAATTACTCCCTCCGTCCCAAATTATGTGATATAGTTTGGACATACCTAAATTTAAGAAATAAAGGAAGACTTTTGAATCTTGTGGACTAAAATAAACCAAAGATATTTGTGTAGTTATAGATTACATCGTTAAGCATAAAATGTAAAGTTTAAAGTTAAATTATTATCAAATAAGGAAATGCATCATTCTTTTTGGGACAGACTAAAGAAGAAAGTGTATCACGATGAGTTGAAATTGGAATCAAAGAAAATAATTTAAAGAAAATGTTAAGTTGTGTTTGGACGGGAACTTTACTGGAAGGTGTGGAAGTTAAATTCGCTAAGCACAAGAATTGAAAATTATTATTTCACATAACTACTTCTTAAATCGTTATTTTAATATTTTATTCAGTATTTTAAATATTTAACTTCAGTTATTGCAACTGTTAATGGTCAAATAAGTATTACAAATATTAAATGGAATATTTGAAAGATTGAAATAATTTTTGATGCACGAATTAACAATTTCTACTTCTTTAGAGTCTCCAAATGTTTCTCCCTCTTTAGTTTTTGGGTTAGGATTCAAGAAGAAGAAACACTAACAAATGTACACTCAATGTTGAGAAAAATAGTTTCTTATATCTACTCATAATTTAAATAGAGGAAAATGATCTTACAATTTTTTTTATATTATTTGAAAAAAAAAAAAAAAAAAAAACTCCCTCACTACTTTCGATTTGAATTCTTTATAAATTGAAGGAAGGGGGTGGTGTAGTCATACTTCTCCAGGGACAAAAATGTTTTGTACCTCCAGCAATATCTTACTTTATTGCAAGTGCTTATTCTATTTTTTTTTTTCTTTCTTTTTTTGCAGTATAGATCTAGCAACAATAATAATACAAGTCAACTATGCTTCATGCACGTTTTTACTAAATTGCCAGCTATTTCATCAAAGAGGTCAGCTGCTTTTGCTTCAATTTTATGAAGACCTTTATTAACATCTTGTCTCAATATTGGGGGAAGACCAACTTTCAGCTGTCTCATGAATGGCAATTAATGGCTACATTACAAATTATAGAAAACTAAAGTTACTGCTCCTTTGGAGGGATAAGGAAAGTGAATGTTGGATACTCAAGAAAAGACGAATTCAAAATTTAACTTTATGAATTCAGGATATCACTCACTGACCACTTTAATTACTGGATCGAAATCTAATATATATGAATTATTAGTAGATTATTTAGCTCCGATATTTAGTTTAAGCTAAAGCTATTAGGTTTGGTCAAACATGTACTTAAACATGCATGTGCATTCACCTTTATACTCAAGTAAGGTGAGACCTACTAGAAATCATTTTTTTTTTTGGGTCCTACTACAAATCTTGTTATAGAACAATGAAGCGTATAAGAATTACCATTAGAATAAGAAATAGAATATAAAATCTTAGATGTGAAAACACACTATCTACTTGCCATCAAGCTTATCAATGAGACCTGAGGAGGACATACAATGTTACTCTTTTGAGGGCTATTATTAAAGATTGCAAATATTTGTTGGGAGCTAATAAAGCCAGCATTAAACATATATGGAAAGAGGCAAACTAATATATCGAATTTCTGGCAATGAAGGGCTCAAACATTAAGAATATTTGCTAATCTGAATAAATGAGATCAAGTATATAATTTTTTTTCTCGTAGCAAATTTAAGCCAGGCAGTTTATGAACTTTTCTATGCTATGTTTTTTATGCTTTAATGTCCATTAATACAAGCAAATAGTTTTTTTTTTTTTTTAATCCTCTAGGAGCTCCTACCTTTTTGCTCTTTCAGTGACTCAAACTCACAATCTTAGAGTTAGAGGTGGAGGGTGCTTGCAATGGTATCGTTTTTAAATATAAGGAAAAACTTATAAAATCTTTTGAACTTATGTAGTTGGATAAATCCTCGTGTATTTTAAATCGAATATGATGCACAAATATTTCGAGATTTGCCTTGATTGAAATGTAGTTTGAAGTCTTCAAATTATACTTCAGACTGAAGCTTAATCTAAATATGTACGCTATATGGCTGGAAGAGCTCCCCTCCAAACCTGGAGCACATCAAATTAATTCTATAATTTGAATTGCATGTTTCCTACTTTGTCCTCATATGCCATACACAAATTAGGTTTATTATGGCTTTGCAAATAAATAAAGAGATCGGGGTGTAAACATTTAGGGCCTGTTTGGAAAGCCACCCGGGTAATTGGAATTGGGTGTAATTACACAATTACATTTGGTTAGGTGAATTGGGTGTAATTGAGAGGGTGTAATTACACTCTCCAATTCTCAAGAGGAAATTTGAGAATTGGGTGTAATTACACCCCGTTAGGAATTATAGGATTACTTTTTAGTTTGTTTTTTTTTTACTTTAATTTCTTTTTATTTTTAATTTCTTTTTTATTTCTATTATTTTAATTTCTTTTTTATTTCTATTATTTTAATTTCTTTTGATTTTTAATTTATTTTGTATTTTTGTTATTTTTAATTTCTTTTTTATTTTTATTTTTTAAAATGTATTTTGTTTTTATATTATTTATTTTTCATTTCCTTTCTTCTCATTCCCAACCTTTATTTCTTGTGGTTCCATGTAATTGCTCGTATTTTTTATTTTTTTATTTTATTCGTTTAGCATAACCGTGTTATTATTCTAATTTTTGAAATAATATTGGAAATAATGAGTCATTAATAAACTTGACATATAACGAGTGACATTATTAAAGTAGAATTTCATTGTGAATGAGGTTATAGACTTATATTTTTCCTTTCTTTTGAATTATTTACTTAAGTTACGTTGGAACTTACTTATGTAATGTTGGAATTTGACATAAGAGTATTATGTTGAGCTTTTTCTTTTGGATTTTGAATTTAGGTTATATTTTCAATTTTAAGTTATTTGCTTTCACGTTGCATGTTATTTATTTTTCACTTACAATTGATGAATTTTTTGTGTCAAACATTTGAATAATTTTATGAAATAATATTTTTTCGTCAAACATCCAATCCATGACGTTCTCACAAAAAAAGTCTTCTTTTAAGTTTTATAATTAATTAAAATTAAATATTATTAATTTGAAAAATATATAAAAATATTTTTTTACAATATTAGTTACAAATATATGATTATTAATTAATATATTTTCAAGAAAAAAATATGTTATTAAATAACTAATTTAATATCATTTATAAAGGCAAATATTTTTTAAATATTAATTTCTTTATAATAAAATTTTATTTTTAAATTGAACTAACTGTGTAATTACACTTGTGCAACCAAATAACACGCCTGTAATTACACTGTAATTACGTTATGACAAACAAACAGTTCGTTGTAATTACACTACTATGTAATTACTAGGCTATATAATTACTACCCTAGTAATTACACCAATTCCAATTACCAGGTGGCTTTCCAAACAGGCCCTTAGATAAAATAAAGTGGGCATACATAAACATGCCCTCAAATATTATTTTAGGGGTAACGTTGTAATTTAGTCCTCATTACTTAGGGTGTAAATGATTAAATATAATAAAATGAGGTGCAAATCTCGAAAGATTATAGTGTACATATATACTAGTGTTATTTGGCCCGTGCTAAGCCCGGGCCCAAACCTACATTAAAATTCAATTTGTCGATATTTTTAAATTTTTTTTTATGCTCTTGGTTCTTTGTTTTTGTAACATTAATTTGACACTTTTGAAAAACTTCTAAAATATTGAAGTACGGAAACGTACCTGAAAGTTAATTGAAAATATTTTCTTAATTTATGTATTATTATTATTATTTTTAAAAAAACAATTGGAAGCTCTTCTAATTTCTGTTTTACTAAAATATTTTAAGATTAAAGTCTTTGATGATCCCAAACAATCTTTTTATATGTTAACTTAATCTCATGCATTTGTTTCTTCGAATTGACCCATATTATCAAACTTATTTTTTACCAAAAAATATTACAGTATCCAATTAATATTAAAAATATTTAATGCAAAAATATTGTCTTATGATGATATCAATAAAGTTAACTTATAAATAAATATAAATAGTTAAAATCTTTGATGCTGCAAGATACTTTTGTAGATGTTTTTTTCAAATTAAACCACACAAAAAATATTGAAAAGTCAATAAAATTAATTGTTCATATTTTAAGCTTTTCTTTTACTTTCAAAAGATGCATGTTAAAAAATAACAATTTTTTCTCTTTCTTAATTTAATTAACTACTTTTTGAAATAGTCGAACTTAAATATTTTGTCCCAAAGTATAAAATATTTATTATCCATATTTTGCAAAATAATTTTATATTTAAAAATATATTTTTTGCAATTGTCTAGTATTATTATTGTTTGGAGATCAAATCGTATTTTCTTTAACTACTATGTTTCTTCAAACTTTTTCATGATATATATATATATATATATATAGTTCCTCTTTTAATATAGTAATTTATTAGATAAATTTTATGTTAAGTGTGCATGTAAAATTTGACTAATGAACTACCGTATTTCGGAATTAATTTTTCGATTGAGACGGAAGGACTATAATTTGCATTTTTTATACATTCTTAAAGGATTAAACAATGATATAAGTTATTTGTGTTTATTGTTTTAATTAAACAATTAATCCTACATTTAAGAATATGATAATCTTTGTTAATTACTTATGTTTGTCGACCAAAGCGACTACAAAATACATAAGTTCAATATATAATATTATAAGAATTTTAATATTTTAATTCATCATGGATTACCACTTCTCTCTCTAAGAGTTTATAATTTGAATGACATGAGTTTTCAAGCTGATTTCATGCAATTGGTTTTATAATATTTTTTTTTTTTAAATGTATTATAAATAACTTTTTTGTAAACAATGTTTCCACAAAAAAGACTCAAACATGTATGAGTGTGGGGACCACTATAATCTTGTCCATGACATCATCATTTTAGGGGCATGAAAAAGGCCCTTAAAGTTCTTAAAATTTACAAAAATGTGTGAACATTTACAAAGTCATAAAAACTTAAATTAGGGGTAAAAAGAGACAAAAAAATCATGTGAGGACTACAAAAAATGGGGATTCTCCCTTATATATAGTAGTAATTAGGGTGAAAAACGAAAGAACTCAAAATCTTTGAGGGAATGACAAAAATGGTTCCTTATCTTTGGTACCAGGTTTAAAATAGTCCCTGAAGTATTATTTGAGCAGTTTTGGTCCTTTAAGTTTGCCAAAAGTAAGTACTTTTGATCTCCGTCAGACATTTATCAAATTCTTATTGTTAAATTTAACCAAAACTATGAAAATAGAAAATATCTAACGGGAACTCAAATTGGAAGTCTAGTTTTTGTAGTTTTGTTATATTTTGGTTAATTTGTTTCAAGAGTTCCAGTTAAATTTAAACAATCAGAATTTGATAATATTTAATGGAGACCAAAAGTTCTCAATTTTGCAAACTAAAAGAACCAAATCTGTTCAAATGATACTTAAAGGACTATGTTACACTTGCTACCAAAGATAAGGAACCATTTTTGTTATTTTCTGGAAAAGCTAAACCGGCATGGAGCTTGGAAATGGACATGTAATATATTGCAGCAGTTAAGTAATGAGGACTAAATTACAGCATTACCCCTAAAAGAATATATAATGACGAATATACCCCTGGTCGACCAAAGCCTATAAATACATAAGTTCATCCAATCTATTTCTCCCATGCAACTTCCAATTTTGGCAATCCTTTGTTTTCATCATGGATTATCTCTCTATAGGGTTTTGATTTTTGAGTTTATACTCGCGAAGAATTATGAGTTTTCAAGCTGATTTCATGCAATTGGTTTTCCATTAAGGTTTGGATTTTTTTTTTTTCTGTTACCACATGTGCTTCGGTTATCGCAGTATTTTGTGGTTGTTACCCTTTTTGTATGGCGTTATTTTGTTGTTGTTACTGCTTTCATTTCCCTATTTTCTTTTCAAACTGTTTTGAGTATGCGTACACTCTACCTTCCCTAGACCTCACCTGTGGTACACTAGATATGTTGTTGTTGTTTGGGTTCCTTTTTTTTTTTTTTTTTTTTTGGCTGCATTGTTCCGATATATTTGGGGAGCACGTGCTGTTTGATTTTCTTTGGCGCTGAATTAGAATTCATTTTATATGTAGAATGAACTTCAAATCCATGTGAGGTAAAATAAGATGCTATATGTTTGAAACTTTGAATGGACTAAATGGAATGTAAGTTGAGTGGGCAAGATGGAAGAGGCAGTCACATGGTTGTAAAGAAAGTGTGTTACAAGTTCACTTGGGTAAAGGTGGGTGCCCATAACATGCAAATAGGTATTGTTTACTACCTCCATCCGAATTCAAGTGTCTTAGCTTGACTGGCATGGAAATTAAGAAACGGAGGAAGATTTTTGAATCTTGTGGTCTTAAACTTGCCATGTAGAATTTTGGAATTGGAAAACTTACTAAGTATAGAAAGAGACACTCTTTTTGAGACATACCAAAAAGGAAATTAAAACAACAACAACATACCCAGTGTAATCCCACAAGTAGGGTCTGGGGAGGATAGAGGTACGCACACCCTACCCATACCTTTGTGAGGTAGAGAGGTTGTTTCCGATAGACCCTGGGCTCAGAATAAAGCAATAACAAAGCAGGTCAAATAGGAAAAAAAAGGACAGTAAGTACCACAAAATAGTATGCTAACCGAGAACAAGAGACGGTAAATAATAATAGAATATCAAAAAGGAAAGTAAGACACTTAAATTGAGACAGAGGTAGTAGTAATTTGGGACCAGTTTAAGGAGGTGGTGGAGGGGAAAACTTGCTTTATGGGACCATTTAGAGGTTCTAGAGTGCATCCACGAGAGATAAGGTTCACATAAGGTGGGAATTGGATGAGGATGAGAGGAGTAAAAAGGGTTGTTTGCTGGTGCAAAAAGTGGGAGGTTGCAAGGGGCTAAAAAGGTTCAGCAATACCATCTGAGAGAATAAAAAAGCTCCTTTATAGTTTCTTTGCTGGTGCAACCATGTAGTTCCTATTTGTATAGAAGATTGGGTGTCTTTTGGAGAGAACCATATTTTGTAGGTTTCTCCTTTTTGGGTACAACTTTTGTATATGGCCATCTCGGCCTTGTTGTTATTAATGAAATACTTTACTTGGTAAAAAAGAACCATGTGAGATATTTTTCACTTTTAATGAACTTTTATTTAGGATCATAATGAACACACTTCTTGTTCAACTTCCGGTTGAATGCATGCCTATTCTCTCTTCCTCAAATCAAAAAAACAATCAACTTCATAATATTTGGGATTGTTATTTTTTTCTTTATTGTTTATCGTGATTATGCATCGGTTTCCAAAACAACAAAATTTGCGTGAAAATGCAAACTCTGGATGGGAGCATAAAGGTGAACCCATAACTCGTGAACAATACTGTATAAATTGTCTCAAAGGTTGAATTTCATGGATCATCCTCGTTGTTCGAGGTTCGATCACTTCCTCGAGTTCTAAAAATTACACTTACGCTTTAGTTCATCTTCGTGGATGGTTTCTGCTCATGTAGACATAATTACACCTTATTGCCTTCTCGTGTCACAACTATGGTCATTCATAAAAGGTTATGCCCTCTCTCCTTCAAAATTGACCATGCTGCATATTGGAGACCCCAAATGAAAACCAAATAGTGGTGCTGCAAGATATTACTTTGATTTCTTTTGGCTATAAGTTTATTTTTTTTCTACTTCTCTGGCACTAAAAAGGATTGTGTACTTTGACTCGAGTCAACTGTTATTCTGTTTGATATCATTTCGGCTCCAGTATCATCTCCTTTGTATCCAATACATTGATGTATTTCTTTGTAGTACCCAAATTTATGATGTTTGTTTGCTTCATTAGCTTCTAATACTTGAATGATGTGATGTAGATTTGAATAGATTTAGTCTTTCCGCTTATCACCTAAAGAGTATTAGTTTTTTTTTGGCCAGTGCAGTTAAATAATTTCCTGTAAGATCTTTGTTGTAGCAAAAGAACTGTGGTGGCTTCCTTATGGTCCTAATAAATTGCTCATAGGCGCCTTGACATATGCTTTGTGGTGAGACTTGAATTGCCAGGATGGATCTGAATGCGTTGCCACATCCAGACGATGACAAAGAGATTTTCGGACAACAATTAGAAGATGAACCAGAAGAAATCTGTTGTAGAACATAGTGAGCGTGCAGAGTATGTTGAGAGTGCCATGGAGATTGCACGCCGGGTACGTCTCTGTTGCAGCTGCTCACTCTATCAATTATTGAGCTGTACTGTTACTGGAACTTGCTTCTTTTTTTGATATTTCTTTTCGGTCTTTGTCCGATTCTTGTCTCTTTTATGTTGGATGTTCCTTTGCTGCTTGTCTTCAGCAGAGTAATAACCAGTAGAAAACTTTTGTAGAATGCCTTTCAGCCAAGTTTTCTTGAGGACTGCTATTTTTTGGCATATTTCAAACAGGCGAACAGTTACTTGAGAAAGCATCCCAAGTGTTGAATTTTCCCTTGTCTGAATATGTCCAAGTGTTGATTTAACTTAAACCCTTAAGTAGCACAATCCAGGAGTTTGAGTTGTCTACACTGATTGGTAGCTTGAAGTTGCTGAGATTTTACTGGTATATTGGTGTTGAAGCAACCTCCACGAGTGTGCAGAACATGTTAATCTGAACTCTTATATATTGGCTGAAGATCCTTGGATGGGGCCTTAGGCATAGCAAGCATGAAGGGCGCAGATTAGCTTATTTTATATTATTTTTTTGGTATTTGCTTTGCTTTTTTGCTCCTTTTAGCCAAGCAAGCAGTTTGGGTCTCAGCAAAAAGTATGGGAGAAGTCACTTAGGTCGTTAAGTAGATTATCCTCTGATTAATGGGAATTTCAGCATTATTGCTGGTAATCATGTCATCTCCAAGTCAATCTGACAGATGTAATGTGAACCCTTTTTTGGTGCCACACACTGTACCTCCTCCCACCAATCTCGTCTCTGCGCAACCCCACCCTGGGTGTGTGGTGTGTGGGGGGGGGGGGGACGATTTAAAGAAATCAAAATTTGCTTCTCCCTGTAGTAGTGGAAGGGACAGGGGACAATGGAGTTACTGCCCATAGATAGGGGTATGTTCTTCTGATTTTAATAATGTGGAGACCTAATTTTTATTTTTAATTTTTAATATTTTCCTAGTTTCCATGCATTTTTTGGATGCTTTTTGTTTTAGGAGCTGGAGGAAAGGATTCAAAGACTTAAAAGACAAAGTCCAGATGATAAGCCAGAATATCTATCTCATCCACGGACAGCATATCCATCTCAGCCACGAATGTGCGAGAGTTTTCAGACAAAGAGACAGAAGCCAAGCAGACTACTTCCTCCAGGTTTCTGGTTTTATCTAGAGTGCTAGTTGTATAAACCTAGCTATGCATGTTTACTCTCTTTTTCTCTCTATCTCTCCATCTCTTTCTCTGTGACTTGTAGAAGCAGTGGTGGATTCCTGCTTTCTCTGTATAGTCCATCTTTCTGTTTTTTATTCTTGTCATCCATGTAACGTTAGATTGCACATAACTTTAATATAATGTGTCTTTTTTATTTATTATTTTAACACATGTTCTTGTTTCTCTCGCCTTTCCCCCTCCTTGACTTCCCTTAGTTCTCTTCCATAATTTATCTTGTGGATTGCTTATGCAGGTTGGTTGGATTGTACTGCATTTGGACAGGAGATAGGTTGCATTATTCCTTCCAAGGTTCCTCTAAATGAAACTTTCAATGACTCTGTTCCTCCTGGGAAAGGATACTCGTGTAGTCAAGTCCTCTGTCAACAGAGAGTTTTAGGAAGAAAGGTGAGTGTGTTAACCTGAATAGGGGTTCTTGTTCATCCCCTTGACATGGATATTATCTTGAAAATGTCTGATTTGTAGACATTTTCATGAGGAGAAATTAGATTGTTGTTTGAAGCATTTCTTGTTACTTTGTGGAGTTATTTGCTATATTTCTTATAGACTAGTATTAACTTAGATAACAAGTGTGGATCAACTTTTGAAAACAAGCTGCTGCTCATTAATATGGTCTTAGATATGTTTTATATCTGTGATAGAAAACTTATATTCTCTTTTTATTGCCACTTAGTACGATAGAATCACCAGATGCCTTCTTAATTTTGATCCCATAATTCTCTTGGGTTACTTTGATGACAAAGCATCTGCACAAACTACAACTAACTCATTGCATGTTAAAATTTTCAGCTTGGTATGGTGTTGATCTCACAAATACAACTCGGTACTATTCATTGTCAGATTGGAGGAAAGAAGGCATCGATCATGTAAAGGTTGGTACATGGTAATATAATCAATGATGGGGGATTATTTGTCACGCCTTTAGGGGGAGACCGTGACTGACACCCAATGCTGTTAACTCACATCAAGTGAACCAAGCTAGTACAAATGAAATGCTACCCATATGCATGAACATGTAAGTCATAAATCAAATGGGATTTCAGAATAAGTTAACATTTGTACAGAAGCATATATAGATTGGCCTTTGACCTCAAATGAACTATATCAAAATATACAAGTACTGAGTCATTCAACTATGCCATATAAGTTCCCATGCAAAATATTAATCCTACCCAGAATGCCATGGATATCTATGAGATATGAGGTTGAAAAATCGAGTGGGATGGATCCCCCCTGGTTAACAAAAGAACAAAAGCATAAAACCTTCAGCGAACATAAGTTGAAGCTCACAAAATGATATGCGGAAGATGGAGATCCTAGTTCGCAGGCATGCACTTCCCATTAGCATCTGTGTATATAAATGGCAACTTGAAAATGAAGCCCGAATACAACAGGCACTCAATATACGTCCTTGGCCTACCTTCATCGAATGGTGGGACAAGTCTTGACAAAATCATGCATATCTATATATATGTGCCAATATGAAAAATCAAGTGTAGACGAAGTGTAATGTTCAATAACATCTCATAATGTAGAAATCATTTAAATAACTTCAAGTGTTGGCTCCATAGGCCCATGGTAAGCAAATATCATTAATATAACATTTACTGGTAGTACATCTAGACATTGATATACACAAGTGACTAAACAAGCTGCATCTTAACCTTAGGTAAATAGAGGCTAACTTGCTACACTGCTGCATATTAAATGTAAGCGGAGGGTTAAACCAGCTGCACTACTACCCATATAAGGTATGTAGAGGCTCATATGTAACAACCCACAAATGTGTTCCACAATCTTTTTGGAACGCAATATATAAAAATAAAGTAGGCGGTTACCTCTTTGTCAGACCCTAGTTGTCAAGACTTCACGTTCTTGAGTTTTTTTGGCCAATCTCCAAGGAATAAAGAGACTCAATGTGCGGAAGTTAATAGTCGTGATTCATGGAGTTGGAGTGAATCTACCAAAAACACCATTAGTGACCTACTTTGGAGTGACATAAATGTCTTGGACGAGCTCCTTTTTTACCTAGAACCAACATCTCATTTTGAGAAAATGGATTCTCTCTCCCTGATTTTCAGTTGTTATAGTGCTCGGTCTTGAACAAAAGGCTTCGCAAGCTCCATTTTCTAGGAAAATTTGGTCTCTAACACAATGCTCGGTGAGAAAGCTCTGCGTTCTATGAAGGTTTTTGAACTCCAACACTTCACTAAGCGACCTCCATTTTCCGGTGAAGCCGATGCTTGCTCAGAATAATCCTAGAGTCAAGCTCTATAGCACGATCTAGATCAAAATGAACAAATGAGAGACATCCTAGTATTATCATTGTAGCCTCCTATATATATCTGTGGCGGACATCACACATAAATATAGGACTCTACATGACACGGTTCCATGTCGCCTAAGACTCCTTTAAAACCCAGTTCTCAAAGTTTTCCACGCCCCAATTGACGTTGGTCTCGTCCTCAATCCAGAGCTTCTTCCTCCCTGATCCTGGAATTGCATGGCCAACAATTTCATGTACTTCATTATTCTCGCGTGGGACCGCATGTACTTCCAAGCTAATTAAATTTCATTCTTTGGCCCATAATTAGTTGAATTTAATGTTTAAATTTTCAGGGGTTTACAGTATTATTTCTCTTTGAATTATGGTTGTTCTGATTTGTAAACTATTCATGTGTATTAGATTCAATGCAAAGGCCGTGATTCTGTACCTGACAATGGGTCTGTTAATGTATTTGTCCATAAGGTAATTTAATATTTTGTATTTGCAGTTTTACTTGAATTTTTTGTGTGGGAATGAGCTTGCATTACTTAACATGTAGAAGTATTGCAAAATTTTGTTCATATACTTTTATCATCCCTGGTTCGATCTGCTCTTGCTCTCTCTATTTCGTATTTATTTGTTGTCACATGTTACACTTGGTATACTATTAATAAATGTTGTTTGTTAATCAAGTGGAAAGCACATGTCACATGTCATAGTTAGTTTGATCTTTTGGGAATAGAAATGAGCAAAAACCATTTTGAAAAGGTAAGGTAGATGTCATATAAATGTCTATATTAATATTATAAATGTATTCTATTTTTTTGAAAAGAGCCTTGGTGCAACGGTAAGAGTTGTAGTTGTGTGACCAGGAGGTCACGTGTTCAAGTCATGGGAACAACTTTTGCAAAGTTGCAAGGTAATGCTGGTAGACCGAATGTGGTCTGGCACTGTCCTGCGCCCCGCACATAGCGAGAGCTTAGTGCACTGGGGCTATGTTATTCTGTTAATAGGAAAAGGAACATTGTTTGAAGCCTGCATCTCCTCCTTGGGTTATCCCAATTCCCAGAAGATGTCACAGCCTAGCTTCCCCCAACTTCCGTCCTCAAACCCTCTCCCCCCAACCCCAAAAAAATGAATTAAAAAAAAAAAAGGAATAAAGGATGAGAGAATGATCAAAGCTTTATAAACTTAAACACCCATGAGATAAGATTTTTCAGATATTTAGAGCCTAAGTTGCGAGAATACTTTATTTACAATGAAAAATGTATCTTGTCAGAACTTGTCTCAGTAAGGAAAGGAATACTGTCAGAATATATAGGAAAGGTGTTTCGTTAACGGATTAGGAACCTAATGCATTGATGAGAAGCGCGCAGCCATCTGAGTATTTTTTTGTTTAAGTGAAAAGAGTTAATGATTTCACATTCTCACTGAATGCTAAATACTCCCCTCTATCGCAATTTATGTGATGCACTTTTCTTTTGAGTCCGTCCCAAGAAGTATGATATCTTTCTATGTTTAGATACAATTTAGCTATAGTATGATATATTTCTATGTTTAGATACAATTTAGCTATAAACTTCCCTTTTTATCTGTAATGAGATGATACCACACAAATATCTATGGCCCGTTTTAGATGCACAAGTTCTAAAAGTCTTTCTTTCTTTCTTAAATCCCGTTGCCAATCAAACAACATCACATAAAATGGGACAGAGGGAGTAATATTTATGTCTTACTATCAGGTCTCAGAATTTCTTGTCTGTCAGAAAGATGCGAAGAATACGAAAGGTGCGAAGAAGTACATTCTTGTCCATTGCACACATGGGCATAATCGCACTGGCTTGATGATCATTCATTACCTTATGCGTACGCGGCCGATATCTGTCACTCAGGTGAAAAGTTTTTCTATGCTACATCAGTCTTGCGTCTAATTTACACCACATATATCTTAGTAATCAGAGTATTATTATGCAGGCAATCAAAATCTTTTCTGATGCTCGCCCTCCTGGGATCTATAAGCCAGACTATATTGATGCCTTATATGCCTTTTATCATGAGAAAAAGCCTGAAATGGTTGTTTGCCCTCCAACACTTGAGTGGAAAAGATCTTCTGAACTTGATTTGAATGCCTGTGCTATGCCATATGATGGAAACGACGGAGGTCCTGCGGTTCCTTTTCCTGTATGTATTTCTGCAAGAGAAACTACCCCCTTGATTGTTGACACTTTATTAATAGGTAGTGTCTGGTTAGTTCCTTCTCTGCCGAAAGCTTATGTCTTCGGTTTCAACCAGGGCGGTGTTGAATTTGAATGTGCACACTGAAGTGCTACTATTCTAGTGGCTCTAAACATTAGAATGAGAAACCCATCCCTGATACTTATATGGTGAGAAAGTATTGAAACCTGATTGGGTGCCATATTACGCATGATTATTAAAACCACAAATTTGTGACGTTCCTGATCTTTTGCCAATGGAACTTGTAAATGAGAAACTCTTGATCAGTGACCTTGCAATACTTGGGATACAGGACTGCCACAGCTTCTTAAAAGCGTAGTCTGGCCAAACCTCATCCTTGTCAAGGCTAGATTACTTGAACCACCTTATGGGAGTCTCCTTCCGTCAGCCATGAGATGTCTTCCATGTCTGGTCCCAATATTGAGCCTCGATGAAATTTGAACCACCAAGTGTCGATATGGTATTCTTGGAGTGATAACTTCTTTTCTTTAGAATCCTCACAGTAAAAATCAATCAATTATCCTTCAATCCCAAACCAGTTTTGGGTCAGAATATGAGTCCTCTATATAATTTGCTCTTTTTGACCCATTTTCATTCCAGTTCTGGAATGATAATAAGAAAATGATCTCTGATGCTCCTTTATCTATCCATATTAATTAAGTGTGGAAAAAAAAATAGTGCTGAAGAATTTTGGTTCATATCTTCCATTTCCTTCTTTTTGTCCAACCTGGATGCCTAAATGTGACGATATAGATTTTATACTTTTAAAAAAGGAAGGAGGAGGTGGATTGTTGGTTCTTATCAGATAAACGAATTTCTCATATAATTCCTCATAACTCTGTACTTTGCTATATTTCTTATTTGCGTTTGCAGCTTTGTTCCTTCATGCTATCATCTATTCATTGCAATAGACTTGCTCAAGATGATATCTAGTTTACTTAAAAGCTTGACGAGAAGCAAAACAGTGATAGAAGAGATCTAACTTTGCTTAGATCCTATGTTGCCTGTATGCTCCAAATATGTCCTTGGGTGTGTGTTGGATCTTCCAAAGTTATGCATTCTTGGAGCATCTAACAAGGGTGTGCGGAAGTTTTGGTAGCTTAGAACTTAGAAAAAGCATTCCAGCTTGGTAAAGAATGTTTGGGATCAGGAAAGTAGAAAAATGCCCCTCCTAATGGTGTCATATTTGCTGACCTTCTAAAAGATAAACCAGGTTAGTCCTCCTTTTTCTCTAATCTTTTCACTGGAAAGAGTACATGTTGGTCTTTATATGCTATCACCACTGCCCCCTTTTAAGCTTTTAACCTTTGGCGCTTCTTACCAAAATAGTTGCAGAATGTGTAGCTTGTAGGATAGCATATTCACAGAAGAGAGAGACAGAGTTTTGGCAGACGTTCAACTATATATACTTTTGGTTTTCAATTTGGTTCAGCTTTCTTGAAAGTTTAGATTCCCAAAGACCAAATTTGACTGTGAGAGCCAGAGTTGAGCAAGAGAGGTGGGCCTAGTGATGTAGAGTGTGGTTGGGCTAAGAGATGGAATAAGGGCTATTTTTTTGGTGGTGGGGGGGAATAGAAGAGAGACAGGAGGCAATGCAGATGGAGAGAGGGAGGATTGAGGGTTTCAAGGAGTGTATTTAAGTGAGGGAAAGGGTCTTTGGTATGCTGCAACTATAGTCAGTCTTGATTATATATTACATCCCGCATGCGGTATGTGAAATCATGCTATGCTTTAAAGATTGGCTTGTTCTTGCTTGGTCTGGACTAATCTACTACTTCTTCCATACTGATAAACCAGATTTTACTTTCTCTTTGGTCTGTCCCCAGAAAACATGACCTCCTTCATTAAATGAAAAGTCTTTCTCTGTGGAAAAATTCATAATATAAAATAATAAAAAACCTACACTACCTCAAACTTGATTTGACATCTTACCAACTAGCTGGTCCACTTTTTTACATTTCTGACTATTGTCTAAAACAATTTCCTAGAAAACTCAATGTAGTAATCTATTCAAATGGTGAGGTCAACCTAGGAGTAGAAATTTTCAACATGATAATGCTGATATCACGGTTTTAGCTTCTTCTGATTACATCTTTGTACCAACATGTTGGAGTTTTGGTCTCTATACCTTTGCTTTGCAGTGAGGTTTATCTACTCAACAGAGCTTTTAGAATTTCCTCATAACTCATTTTCTGCCTTTTCAGGATAACCGTGATAGACAAATTTAATGTCAAATGATGACATTCTGGGAGATGTAATTCCACAAGAGCAGGAAAAATGTTTGCAACAGTTCTGTTATAAAGCACTGAAAATGACCCCAAGGGTAGAAATTTTGCAGTCTGTTCAATTGATATCTTTTTATGATAGTTGAATTGGAATTTTTATACAAAGATTTCTTCTGTTGTTAATGTGCGTTGCTGTTTATTTTCTGGTCTGGCTATGGACTCACTTTTTGTTATGTAGATTACTTTCTGCAAATCATTGATGTGTCTCCTGTTCTATCCTAACTCATAAATCCGTTAACGTATTTGTCTTTCAGGGTAGAGGCCCACAGTTTCCTGGTTCACATCCAGTCTCTCTTAACAGGTTTGCTTCCAGTTCTTATTCAGGAAACTGTAACTTAATTATATGTTTTTAGCTGTCTGCGTAACTTTAAGTCTAGCATTTTGTGCTTAGTCATGCATATGAGAAGCCTCTGTTCAGCCACAAATAGAAAAGAACAAGTAAATCCTCACTCTCTGTCCACCTAAATCAGAATAGGAATTACACATTATGAATTAACAAAAAACATTCTACACGCACGTAATATCTCATTCTCTATATTTTTGTTATGCTCAATCTTTCAGTTTTCCTTATGAAGTTAAGCGAATCTTACTATCTGAAAGAGCTTAGCTTCTTAAAGGACTCTTAATAAAGATACAATTCCATTCATGATGCATGATGTTACATTTCTTGGATGGTGCTGAAATGACAATAGAAACCTTGCTGTGTGATGTAACATGTTGATTGTCTTTAACATGTCGATTGTGGTATTTCTGACCTCTTTCATCATGTGGATGCAAGCAATAGCCATATATTTATGACAAAGATGGGATATGATCAAGCCTCACGTCACTTCAAGTAGATATTTAGTTTAGAAGGTGACCCTAACATTTTAGGATTTCCAGTTGGCATATTAAGCTGAAAACTGTATACCTAAGTGTGAATTGAGTAACTTGCAGAGACATTTTATTTTGAGTCTCACACAACCAACAACAGCTGTGCGAAACTAGCTCCTAATGTGACAAGTAGAACATAGTGAGTCCCTTGTCAGCCTTGGCTCTCTACATTATTCCTTTCCCTCTTTTTTTGGGGGGTCAAACTTTTCCTCTTTGTTTCTTGGGGCTTTAGATTATAAAGGACTCTTGATTCTCAAATAAAGAAAAAAGGCCACAAGTTTTTAGTAGTAGAAGGGACACACTTTGTATTAGTGCTAATAAAGTTAAGTTACATAAACAAAAGGCTCAAAGTTTTTTGTTTGCAAATTGGTCGTACATAAATATATATATATATATATATATAAGTAAAGATTTAGCCAAACGAGGAGGAAAGGAAATCCATTTTCTTAATTTAAGACTTGAAGCATCTTCTCGCCCAATTCTTCTTTTGTTTCTCTCTCTTCCTTCTTCTCTCTAATGGTGATCCTGCTGGCCTCTTTTCTTAACTATTTTATTTCCCCTTCTTTTTTATAGTGATATTTTTCATTTTTAAAATCAAACAAAATAAATTGTATCGATAGTTTTATCTTTTTCTTCTTTTCTCAGTGCTTCCTGGACTTTGTTCCTAATATGCGCAAAAAAAACTAAACTGCTGCCATTTATTCTGCTTCTTTTTAATCAGCCATTTGGAATCCTTTCCTGAACTTCATTAGTTAATAATATCTACAAACCATGGAAGTGTCCCTTGGCCTTCATATTAGTACTGCAGAAGTTGCACACTTTTCTCCCAAGTATTTTTAGCTGTATTTCCATGGATGTCGCAACTAAGTTTTCTTGGATGTCTGCTGACATTAGCTTATATTTTATTACACCACACTTTTAGTTGTGTCTTAGTTTGATCAGATCCTGAAAATAATATAACTATGCCATCAGATAGAGGGTTTTGTTTTTGGTGGGGATCATATAACAATCAAGTTTTTGGATGACTTTAAGATGTTCAGACTGAAACTTCCTGATTCTTGTAACCTGCCAAATAATCTGCAAATCACACCTGTTTATTTCGGTATCAATTACCTTAGTTTTAGTGGATCTGTGGCTCATCGAAGAGGCTGCCTCTGCTGGGGGGAGAAGTTGCCAACTTTATATGTGTCTTTTCTTTTAAGAACCCTTCAACCTTCATGGAAGGTTTCAAAAGCTCAGAGCCCCTTTTCTTTCTATCTTTTCATTTCGCGTTCTTTACATGGTGACAAACATTGTGCTGAAATAGTTCCTGATGCCACTGGGCAACTTGCTTAGTGCGGCAGTGGGCCTATTTTGTCTGTGCAGTAAACACAGTTTCTAACTCTGGAGGTCACGACGTGGGGGATAAGTGTTATCTACTATATTTTGCTTGTTTATTCGGCTAATAGTATTCTTTATTTTGCATGATAGCTTGCCCATCTAATGTCTTCTTGAGTAGTTAATGTATTTTCCTTAGATCTCTTATACAAATTTAACTCACGGACGATAACTTTATTGTATCATCATATTTGAACCTCATATGGATTCGGACATGGGTATTAATAAACTTTGAGAAAACAATTGTTCATTTATTAAACTGGCCAACTGCCTTACAATCATTGGTAGCATCCAGCACAAAGCAAGGACAGAGAAAACCCATCAATTAGAGTTGATCACAAGGTAATCTTTGTCATGATGTGCAGGGAAAACTTGCAAATATTAAGGCAGCGCTACTACTATGCCACATGGAAGGCTGATGGGACACGGTATATGATGCTGATCACGATGGATGGTTGTTTCTTAATCGATAGAAATTTTAACTTCCGAAGGGTTCAGATGAGATTTCCATGCAGATACTTTGATGAAGTATGCCACTCAGCTATCAGGATGTTATGATCTTTTCTTTTTCTCCCTTTTATATCTATATAACTGTTTGATTTTTTCTGTTTATGTTTATCATATGAAATTCTCATTTTCTCTCAGGGTTTAGCCAAAAAAGTTCCACCATTTCACTTTACTTGATGGGGAGATGATAATTGATACTTTGCCTGACATACAGAAGCAGGAAAGGAAATACCTAATTTATGATATGATGGCCCTTAACGGTGTGTCTGTCATAGAGGTTGGATTCTTCTGAGGAAACCACTTCCCTTTTCTTTTTGAAAAAATTAATTTTGACTTTATCCATAGGGTCTTCTGGTTCTCTGTATCACTAGGAATTATCCTAGTATTAGATTCTTCATTGGTTCTCACGTGTAACGGTGTGTCTCTCATAGAGGTTGGATTCTTCTGAGGAAACCACTTCCATTTTCGTTTTGAAAAAATTAATTTTGGCTTTATCCATAGGTTCTTCTGGGTCTCTGTATCACTGGGAATTATCCCAGTATTAGATTCTGCATTGGTTCTCACGTGTTTAGTTGTTAATTTCCTGTGGAATAATATTAGCAGTAAGCCAGTATCTATAGATGACAAAAATACCTTCACACTATTAGGATACTTGTTTTTTTATTTGGTTTTTTGTTTTGATAAGGTAAAGTTTTATTGATAAGCAGTACCAAGGAGGTACTACAGAGTACAAAAAGCTGGACTTGATTATATTAAACATTGAGAAATTCCAGTAAGTTTAGCATATCAGATGTTAGCTCCATTGCATTGTTACAAAATTCAGGCCCAGGGAGCTAACCAAAAAAGCAAAAAGTCAAGGATTAAGCTAGATTAAGTGAATTGATGAAATCTAGGAGGGAAATAGCATTATTTACAGGGGAGCGAGTATTCCAACTAGAAAGATACAAAAGGCATTTCAGCTTTCAAAAAGTGGTTAGGAGTTGAAATGCCACCAAAATATCTGTGACTTCCCCCTTTCTTGCCAAAGACACCAAAAGATATTTGCGGGATCATCTTCCAGATTTTCATGATGGTTGTCTTGAGTTAGACTAGCTACTTCGAGAGCTGTCCATGTGAAACAGCTAACCTTTGTGGATAGTTTTTTCTTCCAAATAGCTTTGGAAGTAATTTGTGTTCCTACTTCCTATCTCCTTTTTTGGTTCTGCCTCGAATATGTTTCTTCCTCAGCTATTTGCTGAAGCTCCATTTTAAGCCCCAGTATTTCTCCTTTTCAGCCTGTGACTGAAGCCTGCCTTCAGTTGATTGTTCCATCATATTTGGTTGATTGTTCCTCATATTCGTTGTTTCCAGTTTACCAAACTCCATTCTATTCCAATCAGTGATGTCTCTTTTTAAGCATATAAGTTTCTGCATCAAAATGAAATCTGGCCAGCCTCCAATCTCATAACTTTGCCACCAGTCTTTAACAATAATAATAGGGCTGGGTTTTTTATCTATTAATAATGAGAAATCTGTTGTTTCCAGCATCGTAACTCAAATGTAGAATGGACGGCCCCTTTATAGATAATGGAGCTTCAGGGACACATAGTTGATTAGAATTTTTAAAGTGGAGGAATGCTAATGTGCTGTTGGTTTGGGAATGGCTTGGAACTTAATTACGTGGTTTTCATCATGCGAGAGAGCTCCAGTTGACATTCGTGTCACCACTAGCATGAGGCATTTACTGCCTTGGTTAGTTGAAGTTTGTTTCTTAATGGTATTTGAGGTGCATCTCAACCATGTGGTACAGTCATCAATCAATATTTCCCAAACTAGTCCGGTCCTCCGTCATGCGACAGTGTTTTCTCCTTTTGATAAATTTAAAAAGTTGTTTTGTGTTACTGCAACTAGAGCTCCAACACCCTAATAGGATTGAGTGAAAGAAAGACACAACTGCTTCGCATCAGTCCAATGCTTATCAGTATAACTTATGTACTTAAATACACGCAACATCATATTTCCACTGCTTATCCAGGCACCATTTACTCGTGGAGAAAGAAAAGCTCAAGCATGTTTCCTATACTTTCGATCATCTTGTTCTCTTAATCAGCTGCAGATTGTGGTGTGTGATTATGGCTTCCTATAGTAAAAGAAATAAATGTCTTGGAGACCAAGAAACCTATGTATCTCAAATATCTTTCTCACTTGCAACTCTGGTTAAGCTTTACCCACTTCACGTCATTCTGTTTGGCTTGATTACGGGCTTTCTTCAACAAACATTATCTGTCCATTGATGTTGCTCGTTCTCTATTTTGGTATTTTACAGCAACCCTTTTGTGAACGCTGGAGAATGATTGAAAAAGAAGTGATCGGGCCAAGGAATCATGAACGTGTACTTGAACTTGAACGTGAACGTCAACATATATCCCAGAGTAGAAACACTTATAGATACGAGTGGGAGCCTTTCGGGGTATGTTTCATCGACTTTGGAATATATTATCATAACACTCGCTGTAAATTAGTTTCTAGTATCATATTTTTTCTAGCCAAAGTGGCTGTTGATCTCTTAAAGTTTACCAGGTGAAGAGGAAGGGTTTTTGGCTGCTCTCTACTGTCAGGAAACTTCTCAAAGAAACTATTCCAAAGCTTTCACATAAAGCAGATGGTCTTATTTTTCAGGTTTCAACGAGTGACAAATCTTTAGTCATTGTACTGAATTTCTTCTTGTTCTACTGTTGTATTAGATTTTTCCCTGAGGAGCTAGGCTTTTACATCACCTCCGATGTTTCCAAGTTGTATGACATGTATGTCTTGATTGCTTTATTGGGAACTCTATTTGAAGAGGTTTTCAACGTTTACTGTTGTGTTGCAGAGAAGTATTAGAGATGTTAGCACATCCTCAATCTTTTAATTGCGAATGACATGTTTATGGCTAACAGTAACAGAGCCACATAAATCATGCATGTGTAATAGTTTTAGGTTCTGGACACTCAGTTACTGTTTTCTTTCCGTGTTAGGGTTGGAAGGATCCTTATGTGCCTCTCACTCATGAAGGTCTCTTGAAGTGGAAATACCCTGAAATGAACTCGGTTGACTTCCTATTTGAGGTTGTTTTCTCTGCTCTCTTAGTGAATAGAGCTGTTTCCATTTCCTCTTTGTCCTTTTGCTTTCTTATTCTTGTTTTCTCCCTACCGTTTAGCTGTCAAATATCATTTGTCGTCCACGGTTCAAGTGGAATAGCCTTTGTGAAACAAATCATGTTTCCTGCTCTTATTTTGGGATCTAGTGTGATAATCTCTGATCATATACAGGTGGTCGATGGCAGTGAAAAGCGTTATCTACATGGGAAGAAACCACTGAGAGGTCTTAGAGTCGTTTTCCCAGGTTAGAAATCCCCAGTTATATCAGTTAACCTCTCATGGTATCATGCAGGAAGGTTCCCTTAATATGGGGTTTGGTTTTGAATATAAGAGGTGAATATCATCTGCATCCCATATTCGTTTAGTTTTTATTGACTTACAAAAAGGAAAAAGAAAATGTTTAGGTTTCATACGTCTTGTATATTTTACGTGACCTGGGTGGATGTGATCGCTTAGTAAAACTTCTAGGTGGATGGTGTTTTCTGGGGGAATTGGATGTGGTTCTACTATATGATTGTGTTAACCTGCATCAATTGTACGATCTAGTGGGGTCTATTTCACGACTTAATCTCTTTCGATTGCCAAGATTCCTTTTTGGTGCTTGTGAGGTGCTAAGTAGTAGTAAGGATGTGGATAAAAATTCTGTTGGTACTTATTGCTGTGACTAAAAACTAAAGGCAACATTGCTATTTGACAACTGATCCTCCTTTTGGATCCTGTTTTCCACTAAGTTCAAGACACCTATATTCGTGTTCTTTTACTTTTTGTTCTTTGATAGTTGATGCTTAGTATTTAGACCGTGGCTCATCCAGAACTTGAAATTGAATCAGTTGCTAAAGTTGAAGGTCGGACATGTTAGTGGGGATTATTTGCAGTATACAATGAGGTTCTCAATGGTTCAAGGGGCCGTAGAAGCTTGTTTACATTTTCAGGAAAAGTAATCATGGTAGCACATTTATGTGAATTCCATGTTTCACGTAACTGCGAACCAGATAATCCACATTTAGGGTGTCACATTAATCTTTATATGAAAATTTCTGATTAACAAGATCATGCTAGTCAGAATAGGATGTTCACCTCTCAGGCTTTTGACAGTAATACAACAGTTTTGTTTCTTCTCTTTGCTCTTTAAGATGGTATTTCCAATAGTTGGTTCTTGTTGCTTGGAGTTACTGATACTGGCAACGAGGATATAAATATCCGGAGAAATGCATGACAAATCTGTTGTCCTGAGCAATTTTCTCGTGCGTTATTTGTATCCCGTGGACTCTTTTTTTTTTTTCTTTTCCTGCTTGACTGGGTGTTTACCTCTGTTGCATATCCTTAAATTGGTTTCCTTCATGGTCACAGATGGTTCTAACCCGTCAGACTACTCGGGTAAAATTATAGAGTGTTCTTGCGGTTCCAATAACCAAGAATGGGTGTGGATGAGGACAAGAGTTGATAAAGGAACTCCAAATAGTTACAATACGTACCAAAAGGTATTTGCTTTAATGGCAAATACTAAGTTTACGCAGTTGATTTATTGATACGCAGGCTTGTGCTTTAGTACAAACTTTTCCAAAATTTCTCATATATTAGGCTAATTTCGGTTCCTGTACAACAAAATTCAGGTGCTGAGAAGTATTACTGACAACATCACTGAAGAAGTGTTATTGAAGGAGATCAATGAGATCATTCAACTGCCGATGTATGTGCATGAAATGCAGAATGATAGCAAAGCTCACCATCGCTCCAGCTCTGTAAAACGCGGATTGAGCTGAGATTCTCGTGTCCTTGGCCGTGAAAATGTGAAAAGTGCAGTTTAGTTTTTGACATCATAGTTGAAACATGGCATAGGGGGTAAAGTTTGTTTTAAATCTACAGTGCTCATGGTGTATTATTTTGGAATTCAAAACAAGTGAATACCAGCGATCTTTTGGCGAAGGTGCCACTTGTGACAATAATCTCAATCTCGATAATACATGTTCTAGCTGTTGACTGATTTAATGAGATGTGGGCGTGTAAAATGTGTTATAGTGCCCCCAGGGGCGAAGCTATCCTTGTTCAAGGGAAGTCAATGGACACCTCTTCACCGGAAAGTCACACTGTGTAAATATGTCTATTTTTTTGTATATTTTTTTCTTTAAGAAAAAAAAAAAATCATGAAGTCGTTTGACCAATCACCTATATAAGCTTAAGTCAACCCATGAAAATAGTGTTCATTCACTTAAACGTGATCACTCTTGGTAGAATTACTATGCATCTTTGAAGTTGTTGGGTTCTCATTTCGTCCATTGGCTTTTCCTTCTACCTTGAGCTATGTAAAATAATTACACTACTAATAATACTCCCTCGGTCCACTTTTATTTGTCTACTAAAAATAGATGTCCATTTTTATTTGTCCAGTTTGGAAAATCAAGAGATAATTTACAATTTTATACCTATTTTACCCTTATTATTAAGTACTAGTAATTATTTTCAATGCATTTCCTAACAATTAGATTACTAGTGAATGCATGTACAATTGATAAAATAGTGCATGTTTGGAAATAAGAGCAATATAGCAAGAACAAAGGAATATATAAGAACTGATAATATGAAAAAGGACAGTAATATCAAGAAAAAATGAGATAACTCTTTCCTCCTCCTCTCAAGTGCCATAACCATGGATTAGCCTCTTTTTTTTTTTTTTTTTCAGTCATATGCAAAGAAAATTAAAAGTTGTGGTGGAGATTAATTATAAGCACAGATGGGCATGCATGCACTATACTTCAGTTCCATGAAAAATTATTCATTTACAGCACTCCCTTGGATGACCATGTATTAAATGAATGTGTTTCATTAAAATCTTATTTGAAAAGAATCATTTGAAAGAAAAAGAGTAAATATTTTCTCTTTTTAAAAAAAATTGTTTTTATTACATGGGGGGAGGGGATTACAATGTACGGATTCGAACCCTCACCAACAAGATAAAACTTCAGGTAGCCAACCAACTGAGCTATTAAATTCCTACGAGTAAATATCTATATAGCTTGAGTAATAAGCTAAAAAATGACCATCATTTTGTTTGCATATACCGTGTAGAGTTCAAATACTACTGCAATTATGTCAGAAGGGAAATGCCACGCACAAAAATTTAATGAGTTTAATTTTTATACACTGACAATATAAGTTTATTTTTATACTATTTGGTCAAATTGACCTAAAAGAATACTCGTAGCAACTCATGAGTAGATATGGCAACATAAAATTAGGGTAAATAACTTACTGTACCCAATTTAATTAAATTACACTGAGGGAAATTCCCTTTTTGGACTTATCATGGATGTAACATAATTAAGGATAATATGTTAGCTTAATCATTGTTTTAGAGTTTTATCTTCTTTGTATTTCTCTTCATTCCTAAAAGAACATTATTCGTTACTTTTTGAAGAGTCAAAAACTTTCTCTTTGACTAAATAAATGACTTTAGACATTTTAGTTGTAGAAAATTGTATCACACTACTTATCCATGTTATTTGTTTCCATCTTCCTCTTTAAATTTCGAAACCAAATAATCAATCCAGAGGAAGGAAGATTATTTGGTTTCATTAAGTAATATTCGTAGTGTTATAGTAAAGTGCCAACTGCCATTAAGTAACTAATTGTATTTTAATCATTGAGTCAAAAATAGGGAAAAGTTAAAATTACTCATGTAGAAAGAGATGGTAAAAAACCAGCTTAAACTTTGTTAAATGAAAAACAATGTTATGTTAAATTTACAAAGAATTATATGTGGATATACACCAAGAGGGTATTTATTTGACGTAAAAGACAAATTGTTGTGAAACCATCATTTTGCTCATATATCATCTCCCTTTTCAAAATAACAAACTTGATTTAACTACACACTCTTAAAAGTAAATCACAGCCCTGCCTCTTCTTTGAGAATTTAAAAGTTGACTATAATAAGAAATTATGATGATTGAAGCCAGTAAATTAACACAGAGTTAAATCTAAATCACATGAAAAAAAGTTGTCTGACCTATTTAAAATGATACTGTCAAAGAACTTAAAATTATATATCTTCTTGGATTTTGAATTCGCATAACTCTCACCCTCATAACTACTTATTTCTTAGGCAATGCAAATGCGAATAGACTTCCTACAATGTATCTCTCATGCCTTGGGATTTTTGTGTTTGTTTTTTGTCCAGATATACAATGATATGGCGAACAATGCCTTTTTGGGCAGACTCAAAAATAGAAAAGATGCTCAATATTTTTTTTTCTACCCTATTAAATTTTATCAGTTGTTGGTCCGCAATAGCAATGGTAATGTCTCCAAGATGCTATTCGGATTATTCGTGATGCTGAACTTAAATAATGGCTGAAATTTTCATTTTTGAGGCTACTTTCATATTTAATATCGTTCCCATTGATTGATGTGGTGAACAACTTAGCCAAAGTAGTAAGACAATATAAAGAGCTCTTGGTCAAACACACATGAGATCGTAGATTTGTTGCTGGACAACAACCTGGTTGCTTAGACCACCTTGTATATCATGCTAACTCATGAGAGGGTTGAGGTATTGGTCTGTCTTATGGATGGACTGATCCTTTGTTTGAGGGGTTACGCCCAATGGCAGAGCAAGGAATTTCACTTAGGGTTCAAAATATGAAAAACTAAATACACGAAGAAGCCAAAGGGGGTTCAATGTCTACTATATATACATATAAAATAATTTTAACCACGATAAAACGGTGTAATTTTTTAGGCAAATGGATCTTTGGCCCTTCCTCCCTCCGTTTTCCCCTGTTGTTTTGTCTGGCTCTTCCATTGGAGGACCACATTTGTAGGTTATGGCTATTGTCAGACTCCCCAGACTGCAATCCCTGTGAAATTGTTCCTTCTTTTACTTGTCTCTTTCTTTTTTAATCTCTCACTCTCAAGACAAACTTTTAACAAAATTAAAGAAAATGAAAGTTGTATATAAATATTAATAGTGACGCTATTTCACTCTCAGAACACATTCTCTTTTATAGTAATTTTATAATTTTTCGGAAGTGTGATATTCTTTGTTATGCCATCGCTAGATGCGTTATGCAAAAAAAATTGTTTATAGTCGATAAAATGTTATACTGAATATCAAATATTGGGGTAAATATCTTAAAAGTCATATTGAATCTTTTGAGAAATTATGAAAAGTAAAGTGTATTGAACTTTACATATCATATCAATAAAATCACTCAAATTTGCCTATTATCTCGTAAAATCACTCAACTACATATCTCATCAAAAAAATTTGACATGACAATATTAATTAATTATTTTATGTCATGTAGACGTGGGCCCCACAAAATTAAATAAATCAATAAAAAATAAGCCAAAATTGAGTGAGTTTATTGATATGTAGCAAAGTTCAATGACTTTACTAACACACAAAGAAGTGAATACATAAAGAATTCAAGGAGATTTAACATCTATTAACTCTCTTGCGCGTCGTAACTCCACCCTGATCCGAAAGCTCTCTAGTGAAAAACCTTCCTTAACTCTCAATATATTTTCTTATTAATCTATTCGTCCCAATTTATGCGGCACCTTCCATTTCGAGAGCCAAACAAGTTTTTTTTTTTTTTTTACCGTGATTTTTTTACGTCTTTTGAATATTTTAATTGTTAATTATTGTGACTTGTAGTTCTTCTGATGTAGTTTCCAAGTATGTAAATTTTGTTTAAATAACTATAATATTTTTATGTCCGAATTCACGATCAAAATTAAGAAATTTGGCTCTCGAAATTCAAAATGTGTCACATAAATTGGACAGAGAGAGTATATAGTCACGTGCTCCCCAAAAAAAAAATTAAAGGTTTGGATTAGAACCTTTAATTTTAATATATGCATCGGTAATGTAAAAAAATTACTCAATCAAATGAGTTACAAGTAATTACAGATAAATATTTTTACTCCCTCTAATTTAAAATAAGTGTCCACTTAGTTTTTTTAATTTAGTTCGAAATAAATGTCCACATAATCAAGAAGGAATTAGCTTTATTTTTCATATTTGCCCATATTTACTCAAGGCAATAAATAAGCAAGCGTCTTATTAATTAAGGGTAGTTTAGTCAAAATACTATTTATTTCTAGGAGTTAGTATTTTCTTAAGGGGTGTGAAAAAGGCTAAGCGAACACTTATTTTGAACCAGAGCGAGTAAAATATAACATTAATTATTGACCTATTTAAAATGGTAACTAACAAGTAGTAGTATAATATAAGTAGGTGACTTATTTAAATTACGTAAACAAATCTAAACTTTCAATTAATTTAACATTCCCTAATATTGAACTTACATGACTCCTAACTCTCACAACTACCTTTGCTAACAGAGTCCTTCAACAATGCAATCTCTGTGTAATCTTCCCTTCTCTCTTCCAAGTCTTTCTCTTTTAATCATTCTCATACCATACTCTTAAACGAAATAAAAGAAAATGAATTTGGTGATAGAAATATTAACAGGTACTTTGTTTCACATTCAAGTAGCCAAAGACACAACTGTTGCGGATTTGAAAAGAGAAATAAGCAATCAAGAAAAGCTTCCTGAAAATCGTTTGATCCTAATGTTGAACACTGGTGGTGATTCTATCATGTTGAATGGTGATGAAATCCCTCTTGTCGAGTATGGGGTAAAAGATGGCTCTCATTTTTACCTATTTTTTAAGCTTCCAAATAATAACAACAATGTTGAAGGTCAAGATGGTGATGGTGATGGTGATAATGTGAATATGGATCCTAAAACTCCGACTTCTCAAGGCGATTCCATTCTGATCCTCGTTGAAAATGATTCAGAAATCGAGTTTTTAAGTCGATGCATTTTTTTTTAGCAATAGGTATGGATTTAGTGTGGAAAATAAATGCATAGTTTGAGTTGAACGTAACATTAATAAGGTGTAATTTGTGATATGGTTTTGATGATTTTGAACTATGTCGCATTTATCCATCTAACATGAATTAATTTTGGTCGTCTCTTGTGAAACAATGGAGTTTCAATTTCAATCTAGCTAAAATAAATGCAAAGTTTAATTTGCATGAGGTTCATCAACGTAAGTGCATATTTTTGTAATTAATGTTAACCATTAAATGTACATATATTGTGATATCAGAAACACAAGGTTTTGATAGTTTGTATTTTAAAGAATTATGTTTCTCGTATATTAACACAATCCATCTAACATGAATTAATTTTGGTCGTCTCTTGTGAAACAATGGAGTTTTAATTTCAATCTAGCTAAATGTATCTCTCTTTCATATTTTTCATGTCTATTCCTCAAAGTTTAATTTGCATGTGGTTTTTCATTAACATTTCGATGCAATCAGCTTTAGTGCATATTTTTGGTAATTAATGTTAACCATTAAATGCCCGGTGGACATATATATACGCTCAAATGACTCAAGAAACACAAGGAAAATTTATTTTAAGTGAGATTTCATGTTATTCTTTGTCAGCAGTTTGTATAACTTGGTTTAAGAGTGAGTTAATTAGGGGTGTTTTAGTTTTAAGTATATATAACACAATTTAGTCTCCTTTTAAAACTCTGTAATATTTTACATCTTAGTGCTTCGATTGCTCTTTTTGTATCTGTAATTGTAAATGCATATGTATAACCTAATTTATATGTGGGTCCCACTTCCATTGATTACCAAAAATACATGGGTCCCGCTTAATCTCTATATGACTATACAAAACTCCATAAGTTATGAACTTCGGTGAAATCAGTCACCAAAGGTTGTACTATTACTAATTCCGGAATAACTTGCATAGGAATCAATGTGTTACTTTGTAAGGAATAAAATGTGGCATAAATACATCGTGGAATAAGAGCATCTAAAAACAAAAACTCCCTCAAATTAGACAATCTCTACATAACAGTCCATGTATTATACATTTAATAATCCCTACATTATTATTCACCGAACTGTGTGGCGAAGGCAGAAACTTTGATGTTAAACATTGATACTACACACGTATCCAAAAGGTAGAATCAGCTGAAGGCTGAGACTTACCTGTATCAAAAGAGAACATTTTCCCAACTGGGTTTTAAAGCAGGTGGAATAGTTTAAATGAAACATCCAAAGGGGGGACGGCATTTATTATCATGGATGTCTATTTTAAAAAACACCAAGAAACAGAAATCAACAGTCCATTTCAAAGTAGTTACCAGTCAGAACCATCTGAGAATCATCAAGAGCATTTTGCTTGCCATTAACATAGTACTCAACAACTGCTTTCATTCTGTAAAACTTATCTGGATGGTAGTTTATATGAACTACAACTGGCTTCAACTTCTTCAAATTCGAATTCTTTCGTACTGTTTTGAATAGGACCTTGCTATTCATGAACAGATAGAAATCCATTGTTCTCCGAGAAGCATATAGCCCAATATATCCAGGACGTGATGGAAAGACTAACTCTTCATTGAAAACCAGCTGGTCCCACGAATTTGGCTCCCGAGTGAGCCTGTCAGCAACGCGATCCAAGAGCTCAATTGCAGGAAGGGTTGGACGGATATAAAAGAAACCAGAATTATAAGCCCATATCCTCATTGTATGAGCGTATCGACCCCAACCCATATCAGGTTCATCAGAAACATCGCTGTAACCATAAGCTGTCATATTGTTGTGACCATCGGACATGGCCTCCACATCTGAATCCCGGAATCAACGATCAAAAGGATCTTGCAGATACACAATGTCGACATCAGAAACAAGGATGCTGTAACCAAGCTGCAAGAATTCTCTTAAAATACGGAACTTTAATCCTGACACGACTTGGTTACTTCCAGTTTTGCCAATAAAATTGACAGTGTCATCAGGGTCTCTCTTGTAAACATGGACCCCGTTTCCCTTGCAAAAATCCAGGATAGTGTCATCCAATGCAACAACCAGATAATTGGGGATACCCACCCTTTTTATGTTGGTGAACCAGATTTCCAACATGGTTTTCACATTTGAATTGGCAAGTACAACTATTACCTCTTTCTCAACTGCAACCTCTGCCAATATCTTAGCTAGTCTCGGGTTCACAGATTCGTCGTGCAGGACAGGAAATGTTGTCAGATGGTGCAGCTTTTTTAGGTTCACTCAACAGTACAAGTTGCTCCTGTGCACAATCTTTTCCCTGCTCGGCTATCTCAAGCTTTTCATATAGCTCTTTTACCTGCTCGTGCAACTCTGCATTCTTCTCCGACGATTTCCTAATGTATGATCTCATTAACATGTTTATCAACTTCGTGGATTCATATGGCCATGACTCGACCTGTGAATTAAATCTCGAAGATTAAGGTACGTGTAGAAGACTTCAACACTGATCAAATGGCATTTTGATCATTATACCAAATGTTACATGTAGAAAAGATACCATAATGGAGTGTTCTTCTTAAGTCTTACAGTTGTAGCTAGCATACAATATTACTTGGTGCCAAAATACCCCATCTTTCAGAAAGATGCCAACGGGACTGCATTCAGATAACCACAGAAGTTATCCATACCAAAAGAAAACGAATACAAATTAAATATAATTTTAAAACCTCCATTTCACCAAGAAAAAGAGAGAAGACATAATTCAAAAACCTAAAACAAACGTCTAAGTCAATCTTGTTAAACGAAACCTGAAGAGAGGCCATTAAAGAAAGTCAATCTTGTAACATTTCCTTCTTTTAGTCTCTTGCACAAATCATCCACTCTCACGCAGGGCCCGGGGAAGGGCCGCACTCCAAAAGTGTAACGTAAATTAATAGTGACCTACACTCTACCCCGACACATTAGTGGTTGATTCCATATCTCGAAACCATGACCTCCATGTCATACGGAGGGCAGTATTGTCACCAAAATCTCCTCAATTCTTTTTTGAGAAAGAAAAATGAATTTAGTAGATTTTGGTGACAATACTCAACTCTTAAACTAGCAACTCCTGAATCACATATCAAAGAGCAAAAAATCAATCAACTAGGCCTCAACCCTAAACTAGTTAGATTCAATAATATGCATCTTCTATATCTAGTCCACTCTACTCAGGCCAATTTCACTACAATACTCAATAATCTGTCTCTTAACAAATTAATTTTCTCTAAAGTATGACCAAAAGGTAAAAAAAATTCCAACCCCATTGTAACTCTGCATCCCATCTCCCACCTCAGCAAGAAAAAGGAGATAAAAATAAGCATTTGATGTAAAATAAGTACTCCTTTTCTCAATTTAAGTGGCACCGTCCACATTTTGAGAGTTAAAGTTTTTAAGTTTGATCGTTAATTTGGACATGGAATCTTTAAGTTTTTTGAATATAATTTACATATTTGAAAACTGCGTAAAAAGCACTATAAGCCACAATAATTGATAATTTAAAATATTATAAAAGTGCAGAGTAACTTACCAGAACATTATATTTAAATAAAGGGCGAGTTTGAGTTGGTGAATGATCAAGAGAAAAGAAACCATAGGGATAAAAGAACGCAAAGGCACAACCCACAAGAACACCTATTACAATTGCTGCACCAATTCTTGTAGGATCTCCGATTGATTAAATGACCCTCTACAAAATATAACAGATCGTCTCAGTGTTATATCAGAGTCGCTCATGTATACAGAGGGTAATATGAGGGTCATATACCTCTATTCATTTTTATAAATACCCCTTTTAACTAATTTCCTCATCTCGCATTTGGATTTCTTAACTGGAAATATCAAAACTCCAGACCCAAAAAAAGTTAAAGTTTTGTGGTGTTTGATTGATTCTTGAAATGATTCAAATAAGAAGCTCTATTTTCCAGCTGAGAGAGCAAAGGTTAGTGTTACGTAGTTAGTGGGAAAGACTATTTTTATGGAGTAGCAAACAAGCTGTTTATGATTGGGAATGACCAGTTGACTTTTGGAGATATTGCATTTAAAAGAAATGCTGCAAAAGTCAAACGATTATATGTTTGACTATGATTTTTGGGAAGATATTTATTTCAGAAAAGTCGTAAAGTTGATTACTCAGTTGTAGGGATCTAGTAGCTCAATTGGTTGCTACCTGAACTTTCACCTTATTGGTGAGAATTCGAATCCCCACATTGTAATCCCCTCCCCCCATTTTAAAAGAAAAAAAAAAAGATTACTCAGTTAAACATTAAACCGATAACCCAATAAGCTTATATTAAAATTACTTTTTTATCCCTAATTATATATTAGTGGCTTTAAATTTTAATTTTTTAATACAAACCTATTTCTAAATTACTTACCGCATGCATGATTATTCTCTCAAGTTTCATATGAAACTAGGACTTGCGCCTTGCGATGCCTATCGGTCTACTGCTGCTTACTGCTTTCTTTTGCACTTTGTAATTTTTGTTTTGCATTTTATAGTTTCCTACTGCTGGTGTTTTTTATAAAGAAGTTGGCCTTATTTATGAACAAATGAACTATGAACTAGCCTTGTTTTGTTTTTGAAAGATTGCTACAGTTCATTTTATAGTTTTGTCTAGTAATTTATGTAGACTTTATGCATGAAAGCAATGTATATATGAACAAATGAAAACGAGAGAAAGCAAAAATAATTAGCGGAGCATTTGCTCATTGGTTAAATCGAAAACCGAACCGTTAAGGACCAAAAACCGATGACGAATATTCTATCGGTTTGGTTTTGGTTTAGCATATTTACAAACCGATAAACCGAACCGGTAATTCACAAAACCGAACCGAACCGACCGATAAGCACCTAACTCACTCCATCCATTTTTACTTGTCCTACATTGACTTGGCACACCACTTAAAGAACCATAAATAGAATGATAATTTTACTATATCACCTCTAATTATTACTAAGTCATCTAATGGTTGAAATCAATCAAACAAACTTTAAAAGTTGTGCATCCACTAACGATTTCTTAAAATTTCCAACTCAATAATTAATAATAAGGGTAAAATAGGTATGAAATGGTAAATTATCTTGTTTTTTCAAACTGAACAAGTAAAAGTGGACATCTATTTTTAGTATACATGACAATAAAAATGGACGGAGGGAGTACTTGATATTCTTTTTTGACTAATCTTCGACGTTAAATTGCATAAAATTAACTTCATATTTCAAAGTTAAAATTTAGATATTCAATAACTATATGAAAAGTACTATAAATTAAAATATTTTTATGTTAATATGATTCAAAATTCTATAATTTGAATCTCAAAAAATGAAAAGTGTCAGGAGTCGGGGGTACCAAACTTTGCACCAAAGATCACATGTATTGCGCCTCGTACTTAACCTACGGAGAGCATAGTAGTAGTTACATAAACCTGTTGACTGTTCTTTGTGATGATTTTATTTATGAAATAATTATCTAGACCACAAATACAGGATTATCGAGCCTTTTTATTGTTTGTTAGTTTTAAATATCTTTTTAATGTGATTATTATTACGTCGTATTGAAAATTAGTTTGAGTGGACATTGTGCTACTGCTAAACGTGTTGTCTCATTTAATTGGAGGGGAAATTTAGGGCATTACTTTAAACTAACTAACTGTGTTTAACGAACAAATTAGCTCCAATTTGTAGCAGATTAGAGGTAAAGAGGCCGTCCATAAAATTTGAGTATGTAACTGACGTTTTTGGACAAGCTTGAGGAGTAACTTATTATGTATTTTCCCATAAAATCAAAGAAATCTAACACTAGAAAAAAGTTCACTTAATTGTAGTTAAAGACCCCGTCCCAATATGCGTAGCAGAGTTTGACTGGACACAAAAATAATTCAAGAAAAAGAGAACATTGAAACATGTAGAGTCTAAAACGTATAGACATTATGGAGCTATAAATTATTTTATTAAACGTAAAGAAAGTTTTAAGTTAAATTATTTTAAATATAAAAATGTGTCATTCTTCTTCTAACAGATTTAAAAAAGTGTTTCAGAGAAAAAATGTCACATAAAATAAGACCGAGGGTGTATGAAAGGTTAAAAAAATCTCTTGAACCTACATAGGTAACACCAGTTGCTTATCTTAATTAAAAGGAGATACGAAAATCATGTTTTACGTACACAACAAAAAATTGTAAAATTATCAAACTCGACATACGGCTCCTGCATTTCTTAAGCTGTATATACGTCAAAACTCACCTTATATTAGTAGAAACTATATGCAACATAAATTTATTAATTGTATCTGTATATTCTGTGAAGGAAATAAAAATCTCAAAGGAATTATATCAAAGACAAGCTTTTTAGACGACTCAACAATGTTATATAAAAGAAATTTATCAAAGTATAGAGAGAAGGTAGGAGACTTTACTTAATAACTCAAAACTCTTTGAATCTCCTGCTCTACAATGAAAATATGTGACATAGTATCCCTATTTATAATACTAGAGACCAAAATAGACTAGGACTAGAAAATTCATTCCAATATGAACTAGACAAATAAATCCTAACTAAATATGAATTAAATAAATACCAAATACCAATCCTAAACAACTTTGGATTAGTAATCTTGGTTTAATTCCAACATAGCCTCCCTTAAACCAAGATCTTAACCTTGAGCGTGCCGTTAGAAATATCATATCTTGTAGAAGTCAACCACCTCAGACTCTCAAACAATTTCCTGAAGTACATAGCATCAACAAACTTGCGAGTGCCATCTTTAGACAGCTTCAGTTTCTCTTCAACAAGATTCAAAGTTAATTTGGCTTTCTCCATCTTCAAAATATCATGAATATATTTGTTCTTCTTTTTGTATCCTTCAATAACTCGTCTTGATTTAAAATCATCTGCTTCTTCACTTGATTTGTACTTGGTCTTGTGTGCCCATCCGACTCTATTTGACCTTTCAATAGGTGGTAGAACAGTATCATCAACAAATAATTTTTCTTCAAGCTCCTCAAAATATACAATCTCGGATAATGGTTCAAAATTGATTGTGTCTTCAATATCCGAATCATGCACGTCAATTGTGGATCCGGACCCTTAATTATTTCTTCTTCAATTTTGGGTAGATCGTCAAAAATTTGCTCTTGATGAACTCTTTTGCTTCTTTCATCACTAGATTCATCTTCAATACCTTCAAACAATTTTTCTTGTGTGATAATGGCAGGTACTTCTATTCCTTTTTCAATAGCCTCACATTGTATAGACCAATCATATCTATTACATATTTCATTACTTAAAACACTAGTAGCCTCTACCGAAAGAGCATGTCCAACAAATTATCCTTTTTAGCTATGACCAAATCATTGATAAATCAATTTGAACATCATTGGATGAAATACATCTATACCACAACAAAAATTACTCTCACCGCTTCTTTTCTTCATAATTTCGAATTCTGGCCTTCTTCATTTATTTAGGATTAATGACTTTCTTTATATTTTGGTTCATCCTTTGTTTGCAATGCCTCATCCACTATTGTTTGCCGATTCAATGACATCTCATATGCCACCAATTCATCTTCTAGATCATCAACTCTCGACGTATTAAGATCCTGGGTTATTTCAATAAATCGTTTTCTTAATGTGAAATTCTAATCTTAAAGACTGCAATATCTTTTCAACAAATTTAACTTCTTCCAATACTTCTCCGTTGATTTTCATATCATTAACAATTTCTGTAATTCTTACAAAAAATTCTTTGACAGATTCGGTTGGTTTTATCCGGACCAACTCAATGTCTCCAAACCTCTTGAAGTCTCTCTCAGCAAGACCCCTATATGATTTCACCAAAATTGTCCAAGCATCTTTTCTGATTTTGCATGCAAATATCTATATACAAAAATTGGACTTTGCTATTGAGGTAATATAATGCCTTATAATTCAATCGCATATCTTTCTCCAATTGTGTACCCCCCCCCCCCCCCCAAGCTTGTCAATGTTATGCATCCGGGATTTTATGAACCCTTTATCAATAATGGACCAAATGTTTTCAACAACATTAAAAAGTTCTTCATCCGTTGATACAACTCTCAAAATTATTTTTGCCATCAAACACAAAAATGGGACAATGTTTATTTAAATATGGAATATTATATTTCTTTATATGTCGGATCTCACACAAGGCTTTGAATGGATCTCACACAAGCTACGATCTAATCTCTCCTTGACTCGATACCAATTTGAAGGAAAATATTTTATTGATAAAAAATGAATCTCTAAACTCTTTAAATCTCGACACTATAAAATAAATATAAGTTGTTTTATTTATAATAGTATAAAGCCTAATTTAACTCAAAATAAGAAAACCTATTCCTATACTAATTTAACTATAAATCTTAATTGGATATGGATTAAAATATCAAATCCTAACTAATTTTGGTTTCCTACAATTTTGAATTATTATTTTCAACATTCTCCCATAATTCAAAATTGTATATCGATTTATTTATGCACTTGTCACCATCTTTCAATTGTTGAAACACTTGTTTCCAACCCATTAATTGTTGAAGCACTTTCTCATCAATCGTTGGTGAGAAAGTGCATCAACAAATTGGAATGTTGGAGAGAAAGTGCTCTAACGATTGTGAAGGTTGAAGAGAAAGTGCTTCAACAATTGAAGGTTGGTGAGAAAGTGCATCAACAAATTGAAGGTTGGTGAGAAAGTGCATCAACAAATTGGAATGTTGGAGAGAAAGTGCTTCAACGATTGGGAAGATTGAAGAGAAAGTGCTTCAACAATTGAAGGTTGGTAAGAAAGTGCATCAACAAATTGGAATGTTGGAGAGAAAGTGCTCCAACTATTGTGAAGGTTGAAGAGAAAGTGCTTCAACATTTGAAGGTTGGTGAGAAAGTGCATCAACAAATTGGAATATTGGAGAAAAGTGCTCCAACGATTGTGAAGGTTAAAGAGAGAGTGCTTCAAAAAATGGAAGATAGTGAGTGAGTTGAAGAGAAAGTCTTTTTCCAAACAATTGATGTTAAGGCTTAAAACAAGTGTTTCAACAATTGGAAGATGGTGACATAACATGGTTAATCGTATATATAATTTTGAATTAAGGGAGAATGTTGGAAATAATAATTCAAAATTGTAGGAAACCAAAATTAGTTAGGATTTGGTATTTTAATCCATATCCAATTAGGATTTATAGTCAAATTAGTATAGGAATATTATAGTCAAATTAGTATAGGAATATGTTTTCCTATTTTGAGTTAAATTAGGCTTTATACTATTATAAATAGGGCTACTGCTATTTATTTTATAGTGTGGAGATTGTAAAGAGCGTTTAGAGATTCATAGATTTTATCAATAAAATATTTTCCTTCATTCTGAAATTGATTCTGATAGTAAATTTCAGAATTAGGAAATCCAGATTAGGCATCTTGGTTACCTTAGACAGGTTCAATTACTTTCCCCTCTTTGTCCCTATGTCAAAGATCTTACTCTCTTAACTCTAGTTATGTGAGGCCCGTGCTGAGCCCGGGCCCAAATTCAAGATATAAAGTAGATATTTTAATTAAAGAAATATAATTTGTGTTAGTACAAGTGTACAACAACAATAACCATATACCCATTGTAGTCCCACAAGTGGGTAATTGCGTTAGTAATAATTAAATTTCATATAAGTATATTTTCAATATATGAAAGCAAAACTTTCATTCCACTCCTTTAATATTTTAACTTTCATTTTGATGAAATTATTTACTTCAAATCAAATGCGGATTTTAATTTGACATTTATAAGTTATGTATCCTAATTTTAAAGTTATTTAGTTCTAAATAAATAATCTATACATAGTTAATGAACTTTTAAGACAAATACATAATTTAACTTGTGTGGCGGAAATCCTCTCCTTAATTAGGGATTAGGGGTTCGAACATGGATATGAAAAAAATCTTGGAGGAGCGCTTCCCCGAATGCACGATAGGTACTCATGAATTATCCTGATTAATTGAGATCAAATCGGATATCGAGCACCAAGTAAAAACCAAAGAACATGAAAAATGAGGTAGGAGTTCGATATTTTGAAAAGTGAGACCTTGAAAACAAAAAAAAATAAATTTGACTTAAATAAATAAGATTAGGACCTAAAAGTAATTAATTAAAAAGTTTAAAAAAGAATTGAAAATTCTTATGAGGACTACAAAAGTCCCTAAGTTTGCCCTTATATATAGTAGTAATATTTCCCTGTTGGAAATTCAATATATGTTCTTCAAACACGTGCTTAAATTATAACAATAATCATTACTCCCTCTGAAAATTATTTGCCATGGTTATTAAAAATAATTAGCTCAAATTACTAGTCATTTTAGAAGTTCAAGACACAATAAATATTTTTTTTCCATTTTACCCTTAATAGAATTTTGTCATTAACAAAGATGACACATAATTAGAGCAAAAATTTAATGCGAGATATTATAACTTAGACATAAATAAGGATAAAAGTTGTCAAAGACCCCCTAACTAATATTTTTTAGGGGGACATGCACAACAAAAAAAAGCGACAAATAAGTTGAGATGGAGGGAGTAGAAAACTGGAGTAGCACAGCAATTTTAAAAATTATAAGTTTCAGTCTAGCCCAACCACAACAAATCACAAAGAAAAGAAGGGAAAAAAAAAAAAAAAAAAAAAAAAAACACATGAATAAAGAAAATGCTCATTTATTTACAGCCAGTGGGAAAACCATGTCCCAGAACAATTACACTGGAAAAAGATGACAAAGAATTCAGTTTCCAAGAATTGAAGAAAGCTTAATGCTGCAAGTTACTGTGTCCTAATTAGCAATTCTAATGGAAACCAACATATCTCCAGAAAGATAATTCCTAAATCAAGCACCATATATCGGAGCACCTTTCTGTCTAACACCTATTCCATATACATAATCAGCACTCATATGATCTTCGAGAGAGAGAGAGAGGGAGCGGTTACCGATCTACTTTTTCTTCATTTTTTTTTTCTTTTCCTTTTTGCGAGGGCCATGAAGTGGGAAAGAGGGGTGAAATCAGAAGTGATCTTTGACACAATCACACGATATATGCAAAGTTTAACATCCCCTTCAAATGAAGCTTAAAACGAGTAACCTCCAAAGCCAAGCAAGAAACAAAGCTCTCAACTACATCTGTAGGCTGTTAGATCTTTCCTGCGCATCACGGGCAAAAAAGAGGCATCAGTTTCCATTTTCTATAAGATTGTACACGAGAGTAAGCTTTAGCTTCTACTTAATTTGAAATACAACACATTACTGTTAAGGAAATGGACTCTAGATGAAGTATAAGAATATAATGTAACCAATCAATTAGAACCAGAATACAAGATGTAGAATCAGAAGTAACTATGAGAAAAGCAATATTAACTGCTTAACTTTATATTAAATACTGAAATATTTAAGTTGAAAAGGTGCTTCACAACAATGCTTTGACAAATGAGGCCTCAGTAAAAACTAGGAAATAAAATAAATTCTATAAGTATTGAAACCCATCAAGATTTTGAAAAAAAAAAACAAGACCTTAAGTGATGCCTGTCATGTCCATGCAAGGAAAAATGAACAAATGTAGGCAAATAAAGAACTTAAGACCTAAAAGCAGCGGAGAATAAAAGAAGGAGAGGTGGCGGAAATACAGAGTGCTCATACATTTCTGTCACTGCTTATGTAGGATACAACCACAGTTATATCGTCCAGCTTCCCGCCATAGTAACGGAACCCAGCTTCTTGAGCTGCAGCAGAGAAAGGGGTCTGCCTGTTTTTATCCTGTGCTCTTTGCCGAGCCAATGCAGCTATCTTCTGAGCTGTCATTTGTGGCCCTAAGCCAGCTCTCGTTGCGTGAACGACTATTGCATTAATATCATTGTTGTACAAATTGTCGAACAACCCATCAGTGCCAGCTATTATAACATCTCCTGGTGCCACTGGTATTTTGAACACCTGCAGCACGGGCAAGTCAATCAGATTTAGAGAGAATTGTGCTGCAAAATAAATGAATTGGAGAAATCAACAGTAAACCAGTTGAAGGAAAATCGGAGTCCTTAACAAAAAATATTCAGGTGATACCGCTATTTCTATTCAACAGATAAAAGCATGACGGATGGATTTTCTCTCTTTTTTTCGCGCGCGGGCTTCCGTCGGTCCCATTTTACGTGAAGGTGTTTGACTGGACACGGAGTTTAAGAATAAGAGAAAGACTTTTGAAACTTGGAAGTCATACATATTTGTGTAGCTATAAATCTTTTCATTAAGGGTAAAATGAGAGAAGTTAAAAGTTACAGTGTTACTAAATATAGAAAGGTATCATTCTTTTTGGACTGACTAAAAAGGAAAGAGAGTAACAAAAAAGAAACATAATGATCACAACACAGCATGTCGCTGACATCACCAAGAAGTTCTGATCAATAACTGAAAAGAAGTGAAATTTGTCAAACTAGGAACAAAAAGAGAGGACAACTGCGATGAGGAGGAATTTTAACTAAGACTAGAAATAGAACGAATATTTCAAAAACCTGGTACACTTCTGAAGATTCACATCTATGAGGATTAAACTATGAAGAAATGCATTTTTTTTTAACAGGGAAAAAAAAAAGAACTGTAAGGGAAAAATTTAAAACAGAAAAGTCATAACGAAAGGCTCAATAAAGGCAAATATCTTTTATTTGAGTACGAAAATATTTCCAGACTTTAAAAACAGCTCTAAACCAAGTTGTACATAGTAATTAAGAAAATGGGGCATTACTAACCTCTCCAGAGCTTGGTAAGTCACCAGCACTACCACACTCTAGTTGAAATGTGATATTGAAATCATGCTGCTGCACAGGGGATCTGAAAACAGTACATCCATCTCTAACAACTATAAATCCACTGTCTCCTAAATTAATGGCATGCAGACCCTGGGAAGAGAGGAAGAATGATAAGTCTAACATACTTGATGATATTAAGTTCTAAATTCTTTTTTTTCTTTTAAAAGCTCTAATAATTGACTTCTAAAGTTACCATATTATTATTCTTCCTTGTTTTGACAAGGTAAAGTTACCATATTATTCGTTTCCCTGTTTTATCACAAGCCTGGAAAACACTTATCCATATCTGGTTGCATACGTTACTAATAGCCTGTTTGGCCAAGCTTCTCCAAAGCTAAAAGTGCTTTATTTAAGGTGTTTGGCTAAGCTTTTAGGAGAAGAAAAGGTGCTTCTCCTCAAAAGTAGCTGTTTTTGAGAAGCTGAAAAAAGTAGTTTCTCCTCTAAAGTACTTTTTGAAAAGCACTTTTGAGAAAATACACTCAGAAGCACTTCTTAAAGCTTGGCCAAACCTAATTGCTGCTCAAAAGTGCTTTTCAAATTGATTAGCCAAACACATACCGCTTCTCGCCAAAAGTACTTTTTGCGAAAGCACTTTCCAAAGTAAGCTAATTTTAGAAGCTTGGCCAAACAAAGCTAATTTTAGAAACTTGGCCAAACATGCTATTAATGTCAAGAAGTCTGGTTTTTAAGGGAAACGCCAAATTAAAAGAATCCTCAGATGCTGGGGATACCAGAAAACAACGGCTACGCTGAAATCAATACATACTCCAACAACGGCTGAGAATTTGCACACGTACCTGATCTGTAAGGGCAATTATACAGGCAGTTGAGGAACCTTTGGCTTTTGTGCACGTATGAGCTTTATCGAGGACTCTGGCTGGGTCCACTGAACCTTTTGGTTCATCTTGAATTGCAGTGACCGAGTTAGACATTAGCTCTCGTGCATACAGCCCAGCGTCAACACCAAGGTCAGCCCAACCGCCAACACCATCAGCTACACCAATTGCTTGTTCGTCATTACAAATAAAATGAGCATCCTCTCCACCTGTTTCTTCTTTATCAGGATGAGGCAGGTAACATGATCCAGAATTTAGCTTCAGGGTTCTGTCAATGTGGATATTCCTGCAATTGGAACAAAGCAACAACAGGAATGACTTTCCACTTAAATGTAAAAGTAAATACAATTTTTTGTACTGGAATATGGTCCTTTGATAAGTAGTAACCTAAAGATCACCAAGGAGAGAATATGAAAAATGTTCCAGATCTACCTGATGACTAGGGGTGTCAATGGTGCGGTTCGGGCGGTTATTCTATAAAATTTATACCATACCAATTTTTCGGTTATTTGATTTTGTAGAACCAAAATTAGACTTTTCGAAACCGTCCCATCATCTTCGGTATCGGTACGGTTCGGTTAATTTTTGGTTTTTTTTTTTAAGAAAAAGAACATCATGTTATAGTCACTAGTAAAAGCTAAAGACACGATATCATGCATACTTCTATGGGACTTTGGAAAAAACTCTCTAGACATGTAAAGGGTGATGAGAAAATATGAAAGACGATAAAAATAAAGATCCCACTATTTTACAATAGTGTAAAACAATGTTAAGCAAAGACAAAAAGTACTAAATTAGATTGCACGAGGGGCCAAAAATCAATCAAGATGGGACTTAAGGAAGAGTTACTAAGATCAAGTATCCAATAAGATAAATTTAAAATCATACGACAAGAAATTATCTAATACTTTGTAGCTTTCTATCAAAGATCATTGGAATACCTTGTAGCCTACAAGCTAGTAACTACTCGAGATGCTAGAACTAATTTAATTTCAATAGGAGTAGTATAGTTGGTTTCAGCGTTGGAACTTTAGGTGTTAATTATGTTGTCGGCTTGTAGTCGTTTTCATCATTCCGAACCCAAAAGAAAATTTTAATATTTATTATATTCAACTTTAATATATTGAATATTTTATTATATTTAAATTTAATATATAAAATATATTTTACACATATAAACTTATTCGGTTCGGTTCGGTATATTTTCGGTTTATTTTTATAAAATTAAAAACCGACCTAATTATTCGGTACGGTTATAAATTTATATAAAAACCGTCGGTTTTATTAAAAAAAAAAAAAAAACTAAAAATCGGTTCAGCACATACGGTTCGGTCGGTTAAGTCGGTTTTTTGAAAACCATCGACACCCCTACTGATGACCATGCAAAAACACCGGCACTCTATAGCAAAAGGTATTAAGTCACACTTTCCTCTATCCAAATTAAGTCATGTCCTCATTTAGTGAGATCTGAAATAAATCCAACTATTCTTCCACAGAGATGGATGCCAGAGCTTTAAACTTTCGGTTTTTTTTCCCACAGTAGCTAGCAGCCTAGCATTGAGAAACTTGCAGGAGGATTTTAACTTTTACACAGTACCCTTTTTAACTCGAGTGCCAACTTTAAAATCAGCTAGTAGCTTGCTTGTGGTGGTAGATGAACTAAATTAAGCATCTAATATTTTCTAATAACAGATGGCACTAACAACGATGCCTCAACCCAAGATAGTTGAGGAGAATCTAATATGCTAATACTTCTCTTCAGTCATTTTTTGTTTTCTTTTTTAGTTTCCAGACTCTGATATAGGCATACATGGTTTTGAGGCACAGGCAAATAAATTTGGTTGAACTAGTCCCATGCATCCTAACAAGACAACATGTCCCATTCTAACACTTCCATAAATTTTATTGAGAATAATTAGGATTACAACTTGCACCAATTTCCTTAAAGTTATTTAACCGCAAGATGTTGAAGTTTCTATCTACTGAGGGATGAGGGTAGTGTTCAAGTCATTAATATTTCCTTCACTTTCAGTAGACAACTGTAGTTTGCCCAGTTCTCTTTTTGTATTGTATCTAATGATGGTGAATTCACTGTATTTCAGCTATACTTAGTTGAATAAGAGTAGAAAAGTTATGAAAGGAAACATACTGTTCAGATGAATCTGCTGAACTTAAGAGCTGCACCCCACACGTAGAGTTACCGAATGACACATCATGAGCAGTGCCAGTAGAGGAACAAGTAGTTGATGAAGTATGGAACCCCGTCAAACCAAGGCCTTCGTATAGATCAGAATTTTCCCTTCTCTTTGCTACATTGTATGCGAAATATCCGTAAAGTAAAAAGTTGTTGGGCTGATTTTTATTTCTCAAACTCATGCTGGCTTTTCTACAATTATCAAAGCTTCTATTGCTATATGAAGTAATAGGATTATTCACAGACAGAACAACGTTTAGATGCCCTGAAGTCATTTTGCCTGAGACACAGCCAGGAGGAGAAGCTCTTGAACCACAGATTTCCATAGGTGCTTTGTCAGACAAACTTTTAGCAGGGTCAGATATAAGGCGATCAATGTGATAGCCACAGATGTGAAATGCGGGCCCTGACACAGAAGGAATAGAAACTGCACGAGAAATCGCTCCAACTACAGAAAGATTCTTTTTCTGGTTTACTATATGCAAATTGGCCTGTGCGGCAGCTAAGGTTCCAGGCCGCACAAGCACATTCAGGTCAGTTGAGTAGAAGTATTTTGAATTGCCAAATAACAATCTCCCTTGGGCAACCAAAATCTCCACCGAGTCCCGGAGCCCACTTTCTTGTTGCCCAGAAATGGATTTCTGGAGTCCCTGCCTAGCTGCACGACTTAATCTAAAAAGATAATTACTCGGCATGTCGGCTTACCAACCACAGCTGATTTGCTTGCACCTCCTTATAGGATAAAACACAACCACCAGCACTATACACAAAAACTATCATCACGCTCAGTGCTTCTAATAACAAGCATCAACTCATTTATTATCTCCCTTCTCCAATATAACTTTGAGAATCCAGACACCTACTGAACATGAAAGAGAATCTTATGAGAAAGAAACCATGAATATTAAACTTGGTTAAAAACAGAGGCTATGTTGTACTCTCCAAAATGATGTTGCCCGTGTCGGATCCTTCAAAATGCACACTTTTGGAGGATTAAAACATGTCCATTTTTGAAGATAAATGCAGGTAGTATTAAAACATAAATGCATAGGTAGTTTATATTAAAAGAGTCGCACTTGATCTCGTATCAAGTTAAAAGTAATCAAGAAGAGCCACACAAATACAGAACCAACTAAGTTAAACAAAACGAGCACGAAGAAACTATTGCTTAACCATCTAAAGCCATAGCCCACTCTTACCAAAAGAGTAAAGAACCACTATATCAACGAACAAGCTTAAATCCCAAATTAGTTAGAACTGGTTAGATGAATGCACTAAATCCAGTTCGCTCTACTCAGGTCAATTTGATTTCAAGTGATATAACATAGTTAGGCTATTTTGATTCTGACAGTCAACCTACCACAACTATCTGAGCTTGCAAATTACAGATAAAGTTGGTAAAGAACCAGGTAAACAGAAGGAAAACATAACTGAAATAGTAGGTTAAATATCAAGTGCCTAATCCACTTACAAGTCGTCACCATTCCTTCCATTAAGAAACAGTGTTGTCAAAGGCGAAATACTCTAAAATGTGAAATCTACCTACAGCTCATCGAGATTCCCGCTGTTAAGAAATAAGAAATTCAACATTCATCCTTTATTAAGCGTGGTCAAACCCAAATATCCACATCCTTGATCAACGCAAATAGTAAACTTTCAAACCACCAATAGGCTACAAAACTCTGGTCCAAACTCAATCTAGTTGGATCGCCTACATAAATCCTCTATATATTCTTTCTGCTCAAATTCGGCATGTTTCATTCCAATACTCAATAATATAAGGACACATCTTGGCCCCTGATATGATCCAGAATATGTGATGTTATATGCCATCCAAAGTGCTCTATTAACCTACTAGTAAGTCGTTTTGTGGCAGTTCTGTCCTATCGTTTTATTTTGGTATTAGAACTGATATAAATCCAAATATATATTGTTATATTAATCCTTACATTCTAGAATATTGAAAAAGATAGATAAAAAGAAGAAAGATATCACACCATAGAATATGGACGCTCAAAATCAAAGCAAATACAAACAAGAAGGGATCCAAAATTTGCATCTTTATATACGAAAAATGCAGGAGGCAAACTCCCAGAGAGCAGCAAACACAGTAATCACACAAATTCAAGAGTTTTCATCCAAAAAATGAAGGAAAAATAAATAAGATAACAGTTTTAAGCAGCGACCCATTACAAAATCAAACAAGAAGGGTTCAAAGATTGCACCTTTATGAATGATAATTGCAGGAAATAAACACAAAGAATACAAAATCCAACTGAAATCACAAAAACTAAGAGCTCCAAATAATATTATCCATAATTGCAGGAAATAAACACAAAGAATACAAAATCCAACTGAAATCACAAAAACTAAGAGCTCCAAATAATATTATCCTTAAAATCAAACAAGAAGGGTTCAAAGATTGCACCTTTATGTATGATGATTGCAGGAAAAAAAAAAAAAAAACACCCAAAACACAAAATCCAAATGAAATCACAAATAACCAAGAACTCCAAACAATAGTGTCCTTTAAAACAAACAAGAAGGGTTTTATGAATGATAATAAACACCACAATACAATATCCAAATGAAATCACAAAACCTAAAAGCAGAGGTGTATGTAGCCTATAAGGTTGAGGTTCAACTGAACCCCAAACTTTGGACGCGGAGTCTAAATTTATGTGTAAAAAATTATTAACATTCCAATAAATAGTATATATGAACCCCTAACTTTAAAAATATAATGGGTTCAATGCTAAAAATCGATAGATTGAACCCATAAAATTTAAATCCGCCTCTGCCTAAGAGCTCAGGAATTTCTGACATACATTAAGGGATCCAAAGTTTCCACCTTTACATATACCATAAACACAAGAATCACACAAACTCAAGGTTTTAGCCACAACATAAAGAAAGAAAACAAATAAGATCAGAGTTGTAACATTACAAAATCAAACAAGAAGGGTTCAAAGATTGCACCTTTATGAATAATAATTGCAAGAAACAAACACCCACAATACAATATCCAAATGAAATCACAAAAAAAAAAAAAAAAAAAAAAATAAGAGCTCCAAATAATATGTCCTTTAAAATAAACAAGAAGGGTTCAAAGATTGCACCTTTATGTATGATAATTGCAAGAAACTAAAAGCTCCACATAATATAATATGTCATTTAAATGCTCCAAGAATTTTCTTGATTTGCTGTTATATGAATCTTGGGTTTGTTTTTTTGTTAGGTTGGAGGCTTATTTCTCTCTCCTCTCTCTCTCTCTTTCTATATTGAGCTGAGCTTAAGGCTCAGTTAATCTCCCTAACTAACAAACCCTAATAATCACCAAAGGAGTTTTGACTTTTCAATCTATTTTTGGAATGTTTTACTCTTCAATACTTCATATACGGTTGGCAATTAAAAACAGGAAGAAAAAAAAAAACAGACATAATTATTACAGGGATGCCCTTCTATATTTTATAAATTATAGACAACCCCTTGTGCTGTTTATGAAATTGCACTAAATTTAATACAATTAAGTTGTTGTAGTCATAGATAAAGGTTATCACTTATTTTACAGGAATGGCAGTGGTGCGGTGCGGTGCGGGTTCTGTCTAAACCCACAAAATTATAACCCGCCCCGCTCCGCCCCGCATTGCCTCTAAACCCACGAAAACCCACCCCGCACCCACACCCACATAAACCCGCCCCGCCCCGCCCCGCCCCACGTTCTTGTTTTAATTTTTTTTTTTTCTTTTTTTTTACAACCAGATTTTTTTTTCATGTAAAATTTGAAAGATACCAAGAGATAAATTACAATCCCACATATACTCTTCTGCAGCTAAACATTCTTTGATACCATAAGCCAGAATGATGATTTAAAAGCAAGTGAAACTTTTAGATCCCTTATATAGCTCATTAAACCATAGAACTGTGGAATGATAGCTTTTTATCCATATCAATCATATCCACTTTCTTCAATTTGAGACTCAAAGGCAGTGAGGACATTTAGACGTATAACTGTTCAAAGGAAATGTGCCATCAAACAAGATATCATTTTTCCAATAAATGAAGTGAAATATATCTATTACATGTCTAAATCCCAATTCATCAACTTAGTGGCGTTCTCCCAACACACAAACATTAAGTACATACAATAATAAAAGAATCGTTTAGTCCTTGAGTAACAAGGATTCAGCAGGAAATAATTTGAAATCTAACAACATGATGGTATTACCAAGAGATAAAAAATTGAAAGATACTAGGACATAAAAATTTGAAATCCCCGTACGCATAATGGCTTCGATTTATACATCATACACTAATAAATTTGAAAGATATCAGGAGACAAACTTTCATTTTAGCTCTTGGTCTTTTGGCTCTTGCTATAACATTAGTATAGTACTCCACACTTTCCATTATCCGAAACAATTCTAAGATGTGTACAGTAACGTAGTAAAGACAAATGGGAAAGGCATTTCCTGATAACAAATAAGGATTGACAACTTAACAATAAGCAATGCTTACAACTGGAAATTACTTTACAATGATGCAATATAAAGCTTCTACAACAGCTTGACCAATACAAAGTAAAGAGCACACAATGGTCTAACGATGCTCTAACGCCCGAAGCATTTCCAACAAATTATTAACCATCACTCTTTGTCAAGTTCACACGGATAAGAATTAAAATAGGCAAGTATTTGCCGAACAAAGGATGCAATCTGACAATCGAGGAACAAAGTGCAAGAAGGTACAATGATGATGTGAACATCGTAAGTGTTTGGCCAAATTTGCAACGGACAAAGTGGCATTGTATACCGTTTTTTCCTTGTCATAAACGGATGGGAAAATCTTGCAAGAAATGTTCCATTGATGTCACTCTCCTCCAAAGCAAGACACACAAACATCATAAGAAGAAACAAGAACAATGTTCATTGTATGCAAACAGAAAGTTGCTTCCCATTCACTTCTAACCGTAAAATACCAAGTGTTTTTTTCTTCAACATCAGGACTAAACATAACACACACTCCAATCAATACAAACATAAAGAATATTGACGCTGCTATTTTTTGAATCTTTTTACTAGATACATAAAGTAGCTATAGCCCAAGAAGTCCACTTGAATCCCGCCTTTTCCTCTTCGTCAAGTAATGTTGGACATGAAACTTTGTCGACAGTAGAATTCAAATCAAAAAAGAAACGTATGCAATCCAATTAATCAATATAATATAAAAAAAAATGAAAACTTTATTATCATAATAAGTCATTGAGAATTACTTACCATTTACTTCGTTCCATAACCAAGTGCGAGCACACATCAAAGCCTCAAAGTAGTAGGATGAAGTCTACTACGATGCGGACTAATCAACCTCCCACTAGTGCTAAATGCCGATTCTGAACCAATTGTAGAGACAGAAATAGCTAAGATGTCACAAGCCATATTCTGCAAAGGAGGAAACTTTAATCCATTTGTCTTCCACCAACTTAAACTGTCAAATGATGGAGTTCGAGGTAGCAAACTTTCTTTAAATACAAATCTAGCTCCGATTCTTGTGTCCACATTGGCCCTAATCGAAGCGACAAATCTATCAAAGCTAGACGGACGATCAACCTCAATAAACCAATAACTTCATTAGAACTAGATGCTCCGTAGCCTTGGCAGTGCTACTCTTATACTTGAAAGAGATCGAAGAGTGGGTTCGAACTTCTTGAATCTTATCTAAAGCAATTGTTTCACCATAAATATGTGGAAGATAAAAACTCCCAACTTCATCTTATACCTCGGATCAAAGATAGCAACCACACCCATAAAAATATGCACGTCATCCCAATATTTCTTATATTTCAACAACATTGCCGATGCCATAGAGCTAATTAAAATATTAGAACTTTTAACCCAAACTTCCAATTCTAGCTTAATTTCACAAACTTTTGAAAATCTTTCGACTTGAAGTTGGATATTGACTTCCGAGAATTGTTCGGTAATATGATAAAAAAGCATCAACTTACAACAAACTTTATTACCTTGCACTCGATTGCCCTTGGGTTGGATAACAACGATAACTAGTGTCGATTAGACTCAAATTCATAAACACGTCTTTATAGTCTAAGGCGTTTTCAACATTAGATATGTTGAGTTCAACGAGTTGGACAATCATACTCCAACTTTTTGTGACAAGAAATATGTAACAATGCTTGGTAATGACTTCTTCAAACCTTTCAATTCTACTTGATGACCCTATCGATTATAAGACAACCATTTGACTAACACATTACTAACACTATCTCCTATCACCTTTAGCCCTTCTTGCACAATCAAATTCAAGATGTATGCACAACGCACATGGATCAAACACATGGTTCTTTTACATGATCGGGATATACTATCTGAGATCAGATCATTTATCTATGAGTAAGTTAAGTATTTTATAATTAGTCGGTTTGTATTTGTTATCAGAAAGTCTTATACTTTGGTTAGTGCATGATTAGTCCGATTCTCACGTAGGTGGATAATTGTACGTTGACAAAAAAAATAACAATAATCATACAATTTTAACTGTCATGATGATCTACAGGTTGCTCCGGTAGCTAGTCCTTTAGTAGTTACACATATATTCATACTCCTAGTAGAAAGTTATAGCATTAAGTAAATCCGTAACCAAAAGGTTATATCTCCTCCTCTAAAGAAGTAAATTTAATTATTAACTTTATCCTAGTATTATTGATCTAATATTATTCATATTCAATCACAAGTAAATAATATACTATAAATTTCAAAAAGTTTAAGTTCTATGTATTGATTTTGTTAAAAAAAAAAAATTACAATCAAATAACTTAAAAGATAATTATAGATAATTTTATATATTAATTGATAATCTAAATAAATAATAAGTAATTATTATAATGGATTAAATTTTACCGATGAGGTCAAAAGTTCAATAAGCTATTAATGACTATAATAATTTATAAAAAAAATTCAAAAACAGGAGAGGGGGCAAATTGTAATTGGGGCAATCTAGATGGAGCGTAAAGAATTTGATTTGTGATCTCAGTCCTCACACATACATTGAAGTATTTATATTAGGGAAAAGGTGCAAATATACCCTCCAACTTTGGAATTCAGAGCAAATATATCCTCATTAAAAAAATGGGTGCATATACCCCTGCTATTGCACAAATAGTGCAAAACTACAAATGTACCATTTTTGCTGACATAATTTATTTTAAAGTCATTTAGCTTGTTTTTTAATTTAAAAAAATGTCACATAGCTTTAAAGGATAAGTTTACACATTTTTTTATTAGACTTTTTTTTTTTAAAGCAACGTGGTAATTTTTTTGTGGGTCGGGTCTGGTTAGTTTAAAAAAATGGATAGACTTTTTTTTAAAGCCTACGATGTATTCATTTTAAACGAGCTAGACAAACCACTAGAAAAAAAAAAATACCTCTTGGCTTTAAAAAATAGCTCACTTAAAAGATGGACATACTTATTTTTTTAAAGTCGCGTGACATTTTTTAATTAAAAATAAATTAAATATTTTTTTAAAAAAAAAAAATCTATCAGCGAAAAGGGTATATTTGCACAATTTATGGAACGGCAGAGATATATTTGTACCATTTGTATAAAGATATAGGTATATATATACCATTTCTTTAACGAGAGGTATACCTCCGCTAAATCGCAGAGTTGAAAGGTAATTGCACCTTTGCTCTTTATATTATGGGTTTATCTAGCAATATTAAGATGGGGCCAATGAAATGTTGCCGACTTGCTGAACTTTACAGGACCACGTAAGAGTACAACTACATATACAAACAATTCCTTTTTGTTTATGCACATGTAGCTTAAAATATAAATTATTTGTTTCATATATTCTTTTTCCAAAAAAAGTTCACGATATCGACCTTTAAGAAAACGGAAAAGGGCCAAAATTACCCCTGAACTTTGGGAAATAATTTATTCACACCCTTCATTATACTATAGGGCTAATTATCATTGCTTATCGTTATACTATGGGGTCAATTATACCCTTAACCCAAATAGACTGCCACATGGCATCATCCTAGACGCCCAGTCCATGTTCCCCCCAAATAATTATTTACCCACCAAATTTAACCCAACCCGAACCGGATATAATATTTTCAACCAAAATTATTATGACCCAACCGTATACCCCTTATTCAAATACCCCTACACTATCGCCTACATTCTCTCTCTCTCTGTCTCTCTAAACTATACCGTCTTCGACCTCTCTCCCCACAACTACACTCCTTTAACAAAATGGAAGAAACTATAGCAAGATCGGTGGTTCACTTAATATTTCTTATAACTTGACGTAGACTAAAATGAATTAACATAGCAAGACCAGTGGCTTAGTTGATGAAACTCACTAAATAGAACCAGACAGTTGACTGAAGAATTTACACTAAGACAGAACCAAACAGTTGACTGAAGAACTTACACTAAAGAATAACCAAATAGAATTTACTACTGAACTATCACCATTTATGTATTATAATACACCTAATTTTACACTAAAAAGAATTTGATAGTGTGCGAAAGAGAAATGATAAAATGCTTTTACCAAATAGTTTTGTGATAAACCAAGACACTTTGTTAATAAAATTATTCTCACAAAATGTCATTAAGTAGATCAATTTTTAGATTAACTATATTAAATTAATTTCAACTATGGGTTTGATAAAATTGAAATTGTTGCCGAAATCCATAGTTGGTTTCAAAAAACTACTAAACTTAAACTCATTTAAGAAATTAATAATGTATTTGAAAATTTTAATTTTTAAAAAAACTCTTGTTTTGCACCTGAATTTGTGTAACACAACAACAAAATCTCGATAACTCCCAAATCTATATATATACTTAATTTAGCTTTGCATTAACCCTAAGTGATCCTAGAAAACATTTGAATAATTAAAGTATACTAATAAAGTAAAATATTTTAAACTATAATAATGAGTGCTCACTAAAGAAGCAAAAATTGGACGTTTTAAGGATAAAAGATATTGTAATACCTAATAAACACTTCAGTTGTAAAATAAAATTTGGCTCCAAAGTTACCCTAATTTTACCAGAACATATAAGGACAAATAATATATTCTCTCCATCCCAAAATATAAAGGTAATTTGACTAATTTCAAAGCTAAGTTGGGTTAGATTAATAAAATACTTTATAATTAAAATTTAGATATTCGAAAAATATACGGAAAATACTATAAATTGCAATTCTCCTATCAATATAGTGAAAAGAGACTTAAAATATTTGTTAAAGTTTATATAATTTGACCCATGAGAAGCAAAATGTAACAAATATTTTGAGATAAAGGAGTTAAAAATCATTTAATAAGAAGCAAAAAAAATTCACGAAAATTCACTATAATATTGACCAATTACAAAGGCCCAAGTGGGATGTCAATTTAGAGCTGTCAATATGGGTTGGCCTGTGAGGCCGACCCAACCCAACCCTTTATTTAGGTAACTATCACCATTTATGTATTATAATACAAAACCTCGAAAGGTTGGTGCAATTGATTCAGAAAGAATAATAAATTAATTAATTTAAAAAAAAATATAAGTAAATTAAACAAAAAGATAAAAAATAATGAGAAAAAAGAATGCACTTACAACTAAGTAGTAATTAAAAATGATAATACTTTTAGTCTTAGAATTTATATTATGTTTAATTTTTTTACCGAATTAGTGATAAAAAATAATAATTTATAGTTGTTCCCTTGAATTACTTCTTCTATGATATGGATTTGAGCAAGAATTGGTAGAAGATTTTATTTCATTTGTTTAATAAAATTACCAAAAATCACTTAGAAAATGTTATTTCCGAACGACGAAAAATTTAAAGAGCTGAGATTTGGGTTTATTTGCGAGGTCCTTCACTTAAAAGGGCGGGCGCATTCTAAATTTTTAGATTATTCTATATTTTAACATTAATGTCATGAGAAAAAAATGATGGTAAAAGTGAGAATACGTGGAAAAGTAATAGCAACACCAATTATAAAGAGCCTAGTGCATTGTTTTAGAAAATAAATGAGGGCAAAAATGAGAATAAGAAAACAAAACCAAAGCCACGTGTAGAAGCATGGCTTTAGGATGAAAGTTGAATCTGAGGACTACAAAACTCTTCGATTCCTCTTAGTATATATTTAAAATCTCTAGTATTTACCACGATTGAGAGTCCGAAACAAAGAGTCTCAACCACCGTATTTAACAATGTAACATTTAATAATGTATTTTATTTTTTGACATGTATTAACAAAACTCTTGTTCACGGGCGTTCTTCTACAACCGAGGAAAATTCCAATCACATCCTTTGTCCGATTTTCTAAGTCTGGGATCAAAAATCTAGTTAAAGGTACGGGGGTGTTACAATATCTCTCGGGATCATTTCCTCGAATGTTGAGTCAATATAGACATGGCTTTAATACATGAACATAAAAGAAACATGACGTAAAACATAAGAGCTTGACATGGTTACAACATTAACCTAGTGAAAATCCTACGGGGGAACAGAACATAGCGCCTACATGAATAAGAATCATGAAACATTTGTTCTAATTAGTTGTTATACTAATCGAATCTACAAAATTTATGGAAGGACTTCCTTTAAATTCTATTTGAAAATAATGATTTAACGTGATTATAATAATGTATCTAACATCGTATGTGAATGATTACATGATTACTATACGTGGGTTTGGAATAAAATCCGTGGCACGAATTTCGGGAAATAGGACGAACAGACATGATTACAGGGCGTGAGACGCATAACGTGGGACATAAATACATGAAAATATGATGACATGAATACTTCTAAGTTGAGATACGAATACGTGTAAACATGGATGTCGTAACATGGGATAGAATTCGAAAACATGATTGTTACAACATGTGGGTTGAATACAGCGCGTGTAGGATTTGGATACAGAGACTTAATCATATTCTCTCCTTCCCAAAATATACTTATGCTCCCTAGTATATTTGACTAACCGAAAATAATTCACTTCTTTTTTATAATTATTAGTTTTATTAAATAAAATTTCACTTTACTCTCTATTATTATTATTATTATTATTATTATTATGATTATAATAATATTCATTATTATTATTTTTACGGTATTATTATAATTTGCAATTTTTATCATTTCGAGATTTTTTATAGTGAAATTTATTTTCGTGCTTAAAAAATATTTTGTTAAATTTTATATATTTTGACCTATCATATAATCTTATTTTAAGCACTAATAAATACATACTTTGTTATTAAGTAAAGTTTAGACAAATTGAAAAAATTATTTAATTTAGAACTCAAATCCGAAAATATTTCGGACCAACCCACATTTTAATACCCGGCCCAACGTTTTAATTCACTATAACCCGACCCCGGTTCGTTTCAAAAAGGAAATGAAATTCCCTTCCCTTCCGCCGCACCCTTCCCTTCCTTCCTCTTCTCCTTTCTCTCTTCATCAATCGCCGCCCGCCCACCGCCGCTCCCTTTCCTCCATCATCATCTCCTTCGCCCCACCACCGCGGATGTCCAACTCTTCTCTCTCCCGCTCCTCCTTCCCTTTTAGTACAAAAAAAACAACGAAAACAGAACCTATAAAGGAGGAGGAAGTTGGGTTTAGCCAGGGAATCCCCTGACAAAAAAAACGAGTTTCTTGAACCCCAAAAAAAAATCCCCCTAAAGTTAAAAAAAGGTTTTCCGGTGGCGAAAAACAAGCAATATTAGTTCAACAGCTTTATTTTTTAACGTAGTCGAAAATCCGGTCATTTTGTTTTCGTTTGCGTTGGTTGTGCTTTTAAAGAACGCAGGCTCGGATTTAACGAGTATTCGAGTAGATCGGAGACTCGAAGGTTGGAAGCGGTGATTCTTTTCTTGGTGCCTTTCGATTTATTTTAGGATTAATAAGAATGATTCTATGTGATCGTGTGTGTAATTAATATACGTATATATATTAGAATAGTTAGTTTGTCTTTATATTCGTGTTTAGTTATTTTAGTTTACAAAAAGAATAAGATTATATGAAAATTTAACCGATGTGGAAATTAGTTCAACTTTCCTTTTTTTTCTTTATATAGCCGGTTCTAGGCATCTTCGTATGCCAAATTGAATATGAATTTAGTATGTATACTGGAGTTGAATACGTGTCCCTTTTTAGTCTTAATAATGTCTTAGATATGTCGATAAGTTGAAATTTGCTGCTGTTCTATGCCCATTATTGTGTTTGTCTCTGTTAATTTGTTAGCTACTATAATATGAGGTCAATATTATACTAAGGGAACAATTTGAAGGAAACAGGATGCTTTCATTTGATCCGTAGTGTTAAGAATTACTTGCCTCCTATGAAATACTTTGGATTTGTTCGCGTAAGCAATTGAATTAAATATAGAATTGGGTATGTAGGCTATTAAAGATTTTATTGAGGTTGTTTGTTTTTGATTAAAGCATACGATATGGTAGTTTCGTGTTGTGCTAATATACGTTTAAGTGCCAATTGGTTATTAAATATGATAGTCTACTCTAATTCCTCAAGAAAATGTCTCTTCTTTAAACCTTTAAGACCGAAGCAATCTCTTATGAAAAAATTTAAATGAGCCTACATGAAGAACACCTCCTGCATCTTCTTCTTTTCCTATATAGGGCAACCTCAATCCCTATTGTTTACTGCCTTGATGTATTTTCTTTGCTTTGCTTAGTTTGTTCTTTGGCATTTTGAGAATAATGCCAGAGGCTGTCGATTACTTGGACCATGTATGACTTGAAGCATTTGTTGGTTCCTATTGGCTTAGTTGATCCTCTGATAAAAGAGTGTATAACCCAAAACATGATGCTAGCATCAAATGAGAGTTTTTGAATTTTGTCCATAGGAATAGTTATTGGTGTGTTATGGTGTTTAGAAAAAGAATGATAAGTGTGTTATTGCAATAGTAATGTTTAAAAGTTTTGTATGAAGGGTTATTTTTCTTGAAACTAAAATTGAACTCGTTTAGCGGTGCTTTCTAAATCAAGGAGTATGAATCATTAAGTTAACAACTTATGAACTAATAATATCACTAATAAAAGAGCACATTGTGATTGTTGCTTTGCTTGAAACTCAAATTGTTGATCTTGTCACATGTAAACATGTAATCCTATTGTGACCCTCATGTAAGCTAACATACTTACCATCTTCATTTCATTCCTGAATATGGTCCTGCCTATATCTAATATGTGCAAAGATTCCAAAAGATGATGCTGAATTTGTCCTGACCATTTGTTGCTTTGCCATTAACTTGTTACATACAGCATGGCTTTAGGATGAAATTGATGGCCTTTGTGACTTGAGATTATTAAATCTACTTATGCCCTACTATTTAGCCTTTTAGTTTGTTTGCTTAGTATTGTAGTTGGTATAAAACCATGTTTAGTTTGTTCTGTTAAGTTTAGTATTGCTGGTTGTATAATCAAGTATGTGCTAGATTAGCATAACATAGTGGTCATCTAATCTTGATAAGGAAACAATTAGAGTTAAGTTGATCCTCACATAATCGGTGATTAATTAGATGGTTTAACTTGTGAACTAGTTTATTCAACTTATGAGTTTGTATATTACATCTTGGTTAATTGGCTTAGCCTTGATATATTAGTTCATGCTTTCGACCGTGCCTTGGTGACTAATATGTGTTATCATGTTAATGAATTAGCTTGAATATAACAGAAAGGTATGAGTGTGAGGTTTGGGCATGATAACTGTTTTGGATATGCTAAATATTGACCTGTGAGTATAAAGCTCGAAGTAAACTAAGGAGAGTGCATCTTTTATATGTTTGTTGACTAGAGGATGAATAACTTATCTCAAGTAGGCAGATGTGGCAATCAAATGTATACTTAATTGGCTCAAAACTCAGATCGGTGGAAATGTTCATTATGTTGATACGCTTATGAGTTGATTAATTTTAGTCCATCAGAATAGCCCAGTGTTTTGCAAACACTTAACTTGCCTGATTCAAACATGTTTAATTTATGTGTATCCATGTATACTGTGTATGCAAATAAGCTCAAGTATTTGGCAGCAAGTTAATCATTATGAGTATGTGTAAGCCACCCATGGGTTAAATAAAGTATCCCTGTACGGGATGTTGTCAATTCCAGTTCAGTTTGTTTAGATTTTGTGCATATTTACGTATGTTTCTGGTACACCTTTATGTAAAACAGCTACGAATATACATGAGATATACTTGAATATACACAATATATACATACTCTATTGAATTGACTTTAGTTTTACATTTTATATATATCTAACCTTATTGATTATATGCTAATCCTTATCTTTCTTTTTATGCATGACTATCGCATACGAGTCCGAATGACTCGTTCTTCTCCCGCATTCGGAGTTGGGCTGAAAGCCCAACATAATCTCGCTCAAGTCATAGATCATGCAATGCATAAAATATCTCTTTGGGATTACATGAAAACATGTACATTTAAAATGGGGGGAGCCCAACATGTTCTTTTAAAATGGGCTGAGCCCATTTAAATTATCCATCCCTCTATGTTATTCTTTTTATGCATTTAATTTGTATGGCATGACTAACATTTTTCTTTAATTTAGATGAACCTTAGATGAATTAGTAGTTTTAGTTTTAGCAGTGGGTAGCTAGTTTAAGGAAGACTAAAATTAATTCCATAAGTTTTCACTTTCTTCTTTTCATGTTAGAAATGTCTAATATTTATTTTCAGAATAATTGATTTGCAAAATGGCATGACTTTATATTTTAAGTAAAGGGAATTATATTTTATCTTTACTATCATATACATTTTAAAACGTCACTAATACGCAAATATAAACGCAAATATGTTTTCAAGTTTTGAGTTAATTACGCATATGTTTAAAGTATAGTTAATAAAAGGACGAAGAAAGCTCACGTTAGCTATTTTTACGTTTTGTTTTAAATTGCAAAATCAATTAATACTTCATCATTTGAGTTGTTTCGGATATTTATTAAAATATTGCATAAACTCGCATTTTTCTTAAAACTTATATACAAATTATTATATTTTGCAAATCTTGTTTTAGCATTATTATACTTCCCTTTGAAGCAATAGCAACATTTATAAGCTTTATTTTAAACAGCATTTAAAATCTTTTTTATGCAAGTTACTATATTTTACGAGCATTATCTTAAATAGCATCATTAATCTCTCATAAGATCATTTTTTTATAAGTCTTGTTTTAGAATAGCATTTAAACTCATCTTTTATGCAAATTGTTATTTTTACGTAAATTTTATTTACACAATATCATCACATTTTTCTTTAAAATCTTAGTAATATTTTTAGCCGTTTTCTTAAAAGTCAAACTTCGAATTCGCATCTTTAGCCTTAATTAATTAACCTAAGTTTGGCCGGATCATGTAGTTAACGGATTCTAAAGGATGCCTAACCCCTTCCCTTTAGGATAATATAGAACCCTTCGTAATCATGGGAGACTATTAACGGAGGTTTAGTTAGATTTACCTTAGTTAATAATTAGGTGCCCTAATTCACCTTAAAATCAATTAGGTGGCGACTCCTTAAAACAAGCAATATAGGAATCTCCAATATGTTGTACTCTACTTTAACCCGGTTAAAATGGGGTATAACAGTTCGTATGTCACCATGGTAATATGAGATAGAAGTATGACTTAGGCTTTGAATGTAAGCGCAACTCGATGTGAATGCGACAGACTTGAGTCGTATAACAAGAATATGATCCTAACATAGGTATTCATAAATCTCTAGCATAGGCATGACATGAATACGTCGAATCTGAGTAGAATACTCCTGAGATAAGTACCACAGGGTACATGAAAAGATATCTATTTAAATATAGGAATGCACCTTACTTCTGGTTATCTTGCTAGCTGTTAATCATGATTATAAATACCTTAGCTCATCTTGCTCATTCTCGTGAGAGAATTATAAGGAGGCGAGAAAAAGGAATTATTGGTACTATTCATATAAGATATGCTTTAGAGAATAGACATGACATGGTGCATTGTACATGGAGGACGTAACGTGGAGCATGCGTACATGGGAACGTGATTCATATGGCATGAAACGTGAATAGCATGACATGGGGCATGGGACCATGAAAAATATGGCGTTCATATAAGTACCTACATACCATGGCGTATGGACTTGAGTTCATGAGCATCGAAGTAAGACTAAGGCATAAGTGTGACTTGCGTGGAGTACAATTGTAGGCTAATTCTTGGGTACTCAAAGATGTAAGGCATGGATAAAACATTACCTTTAGGATTTAGATATACCAAAAGAATAGGACATGGTTCAACATAGCTTACTCTTATCACCGTGAGTAAACGCCCTTGTTATAAATAAGGCTCATGAAAGAATGGATTATAGGCATGAATAATTCGTTCCTCGAGCATCTAAGACATGGGTAGAAAGTCACTTTGAACATAAAAATGGCATAGGTACTTCGGAAAAGATAATGGCATGCTTTGTGCCAAGCTACAAGATGGTTTAAAACATTAGCCAAAGAAACATAAGCATGAATTACATAGAATCATGGGTAGGACATCCATCTTGGTTCACCTTCATTATTATCTAACAAAATCATTGTTACGATACCGCTATAAGTGAGATGCATAGCGAAATGGATTGGGGTATGTTGACACCTAATTTTGTCTCGACGTGCTTAAAATTAACGTTTTGGGGGGCCCTAATCCATTAAAGAGCACGAAATACCTTTTTTTTTTTTTTTTACATATTTTTACATTTTTTCAAAAATTTATGGATGATTATCCTTATTTTAGGAATTTTATCAATTTATTGTCATTTTTCAAGAATCATTATTTTGCACATGTACAACGTAATACTACCATTTTTGTGCAATTAATAATTGTCTCTTTATTTTATAGCAGTACATTTTTATATCTTATACATTAATGTTTATATTTTATACTTACATTATTATTTATACATGTATTAATTAACTATATTTTAGTACAATCCGTCAGTACAGAGAAAATCGGAGCAATTAATTTTTAAACGCAAAGCAAAAATCGATCAAGTCAAGGTCTCGTCACCTTTTAAAAAGTTGACATTTGAGGTGATGGGTTGGGTTCTTGATCCATTGGTTAATGCATTTTTAAACATGGGTTAAAAGGGGTAAGGGGACAAGGGGGGGAGTTCTTTTATTTTTCGGACAAAAGAGGGTGTTTATTGACATTATAAGAAAGGAGAGGGGTTAATTTAATTTTTTCATCTTCTACACATATTCTACACACACAACACTTGCACATTTTCAGATTTTTTTTCTCTCCTCTAAACCCTAAACATTTTCTTTCTCCCCCCACTTCTCTCTTTGCCGCCGCCTATCACCATGCCAGAGCTCCGAGCTCCGGTGAACCCCAACAACACCCCAACATCACAACGACATCACCGCTCTCCTTTTCCCCCCTCTTCGTCTTCTTCGGCCTGCTCGGTGACAAGGGCAGCTCGGTGAGCCGGAGCGACCAATAACGACCACCGTCACCACCACCTGTTGTCCCTTCATTTTCCACTAACAGCCACAAAACCAGCCCTTTTTCCTCCGTCCTCAACAATCCCTTGCCGAGCCAAAATTGGCTACACGTCAACGTCTTCGTCCGAAAACTCTTTCATCATCTCCGGTCGAAGAGGGAAAGCTGTTGACACCCAATTTTGGCCCTCTGTATTTAAAAATTAACTTCTTTAGGCTTCCTAGTCATTAAATAGCACAAAATCTTTTTTATACATTTTTTAACTTTAATATAATTTATTGATGATTGTCCTTATTTTTAAATAATAGAAATTTTTATCAATTTATTTTCATTTTAAATAATTATTTTGTTACGATCGTTTGTATATAAACAACATGCTAATACGATTTTACTTCAATTAATTAGCGAGTTTCCTTAATTCAAATCACATTTTTTACTTTATTCACGAAATTACCTTAAATATATTTTTATACTTTGTTATTTTAGTTACAGTCTATTATTACATGGAAGTCGGAGGAACTAATTTTAAACACAGATAAGATTTAGCACATGGTTTTGAGAAGCCATGGTTTTTTATAAAAGCCCATGGTTTGGGCACATGGGTTTGGATAAAAAGCGGTTTACCTTTCCACTATATAAAGGAGGACTTCCCTCTCATTTACACCACTTCACACTACCTCACATATATTTTCTTCTCTCTACACTCTCCATATTTTTTTTTCATAGGAAGACTAGCATCTTCCTCCTCTCTTTTATTTATTTATTTTTTTCTTTTCTTTTTTCATACATTGTCTTTACGCTTTTATATACCTTGTCTTTACATTCATTATATGCATAGCCTTTATATTTTTATATACATTACATACATTGTCTTTATATTTGTTCATGCATTGTCTTTATATATATTCATGCATTTATCTTTACATTTATTCATGCATTTGTCTTTATATTTGTTTATATTTATTCATACATTGTCTCTACATTTTCTTCATACATTTTCTCTACTTTTTCTTTAAATTTGCATATATTTTTTTACTCCCCTATAAATATTTTTCATACACTTGCAAGCATTTTCTTTTACCTTTTTGTCAATATCATCACATTACATGCTCATTTTTATTTTATTATTTTTTACACATTTTGTTCTTTATATTTTCTCTACATTGTCTATACATTATTTTTACATTTACATATATTTTAATTTTTTCTTATTCTTATATTTTTTACATATATCATATACATATACATTCTTACACCGTGTATACTACACCAATTCTAGGATCAAAACAAGTTTTATCTCCCTTTTGTCACGTTTAATAAACTTTATGTCAAATCGCTTTTTTAAAGGCTTTATGTCAAATCACTTTTCAAAGACTTTACGTCATATCGCTTTTCAAAGGCTTTATGTCAAATCACATTTTAAAAGTTTTATGTCACATCCCTTATTTTTTTACTTTTTCAAACTTCTTTAACTAACATATTTTTCTTTCATTTTACAATTTATTACAAATATTACACACATGGCCGATGAAGAAATTTCCGTCGATTTCCAAGGCCTCCCATGTACAAAAGATGAGTTTTTTTTGTTTTAAGTTCATTCATTATTTCTTTAATTCATTCGATAGTTATTTATTCTCTTACTGATACTTTTACTAAGTGTTTATACAGGTATCCAGAGATACATCCCGAAGACGACACTCAGAAGGAATCCAAAAATTTCATCAAATCATTGTTTGTATTTACTTTCCGCATTTTTTTTTATAACTGTACAAAACATAAACTCATAGTATAGTGGAAACTTTATTTTTGGAATGACGGGTTGATATATTTATTTACTCGTCGTCTTGTTTGTTAAACTTAAAATTGTCATTCGCTTTAGGCAAGACTTAGGCCATCAATACTTTCATAACTAAATTAAATTGATTTGGTATAAATACTTTATTAAATAAATTCACACTTTTGACGTTTAGGCAAAAATACTAGTCCATCCCTTATTTTATATTCTTTATATACTCTTAATGCAATTTACATTTTATATTGTTTCGTGTACACTAATACATATTTTAATTAAGTTAAATTCACATTTTGACGCTAGGCAAATATTAAGTCGTCCATTTACAAAATCTTTTATTATTTAGAGGCATTACACATTTTCACTCATTTTTTATCCACAATTCCTTATACTTATTTTTTACCAATACTTTTTACAATTATTTTGTTCCTTATTCTTTTGATAGGATATTCATTAAACAAACACTCTTTTTAACTAAACGATAGAAACAAATCAAATAAACTTCACTTTTCGAATAATTTCGTTATATAAAATTTTTACACCAATGAATATTCGTAAATTATTTTTACATTCTTTATGCACTAATATACCTAGTTATACAATTCTTTATACATTTTAGGTTTGATGTACACTCTTTTACACTTGAAATATGTTCTTTATATGTTTGATATACATACATTCTTTATACATAGACGCACATTCTTCATATCCTTGATATATTTATTTTTTACATAGTCTCACATTTTTTTATATTCTTAATATAGTTACACGTTCTTTACACTAACATATATATACACTCTTTGTACTAACAGACTATACTTTTATCTTACGAGGTACATTCTCTTTTATATATTCTTTTTTACTATACATTCTTTATGGATACTTGATACTTGATATAAATACATTTTTATACACCGTATATACTTAGTATATTATCACCTAGTGTAGCTTTTCATGAAGTCATAACATTTTGAAGACAGTAATAATAATAATAAACGGATAGATAATCCCCTCAGTGTTCGGTTAAACTAAGTCTAAGGATTTGTCTTGGACGAGGCTCCGAGGATGCTTAATACCTTCCTCGGGGTAAATAAAACCCTTATCTAGAATCTCGTATGTTTCGTGGACTAAAAATGGAGTAGACATACAAATACATATAGGTTTCCTATTTTTCCTTAAAGATTAGGTGGCGACTCTAACCCTTTTAACCCAGTTAGAATAACCGGAAAGTTGCAAACTATCTTGGACCCAGTTCAAAATAGGGCGTAACAGGGCACGAGTATGTGGTAACATAGATAACATAATCATAGGGGTCAAGATTATCATCAGACTCGAAAATCACTTAGATGATAGAACATGGGAATGAGTATTAAAGCACTATAAATACGTGGGACATGAGTGTGGTAACTTTAGACATGAGCACAACCTGATGTGCGGAACATGAAAGGATATTCCTTTGCATAGCTTACTATCGTGTGTAGTCTTAATTCTTGTATCTTAAATGTGGAGTGTTAAGCTCTAACATGGGCATGATATGGGTACGAAAGGCACGAGTAGAGTACGTCTGGGCATTGGTACCACATAGTACATGAATTACTCTGGAATTGGAACCGTTATACCTTTAAAAGCCGCTATTCGATCTAGAACTTCATCTCATAACATAATTACCTAGTACTTGATCTCAACTGGCATGACAAAAATCGCATTCTACGCACCTTATCTTGGCTATATGAAATTGTGATCCTCTGACATAATCTCCTTAACCTATCAACTTACAAAACATATAATCTATATCGGCCCCTTATCGCACGATCTCCCCTTAGTTCAAAAGTTCGACGTTTAAAGCACATGATCTCTCGAGTTAGCGATAGGTGGTCTCATCTAGTGGTTTACGCTAATTTCCTCTAAAATACCGAAGACTCATTTCTTCGCTTACTTAAAGCAAGTCTTACTTCATCGGAAAAGCTGTATTACTTAAATGAACGGGTTTCTAATGTACATAATCGGCATACTAGCTTTGTCAATCTTGGGAAAACTCTTTTCCGATAACTCTTAAAGGCTCTTCTTTGTAGCTTGCTCTCTTCATCGCTTAGATGGTTTTCTTCTTTCACCAATTTCTATACCTCAAATTTAACTTAAACCATTTTGGGTTCTAACAAGCCTTCGGTGTATTGTACAGTTACCCACTTAGTAGTGCTAACTTGACTAAGTAACTCAAATCATACTTCTACTAATTCTGCTGAAAATTTCTAATTCACTGCATCTATTTAAACTTACTTACTATGCTTCTGTTAACCACTTGCTGGCATCATATTCTCTAATTCTTCTCTAAGTACTAAAGTGAAGCATAAGGTTATTTCTAACTTTTCCTCCTTATCTGACTCTATTCTGGATTGTATACTATCTTTCTGAATATAGACATAGATCACACTTTGGGAAATTTCATCTGTCTCAAACGAGAAATTGGAACAACTAACCCCAAACTCCCTATACACTTTCAAAATTATATCATACTATACACATCAGGGATAAATACTTAATCACGTAACCTAAGAGGGAATAATCATATCTTTCATCTCATGGTAATACCTGCTTCTTGTAGTAACTTACTCACGTCATACTCTCTAGGTCTGATCTGAATAAGCTGAAACAATTTGAAACTAATACTAAAAAAAATTCAATATCGTCTGCTCATGGTTTTCTTATCGCATCAGTCCTTTCCTAGTAATGTGCACAGATCATATGGCAATATATATATATCCTTGAAAAAAGTCGAGACTTTCTAGTATTACAAGTGGTTGGCTCTTAGGCTATTCCCCTGCTACGGTTAACTTCATAACATGCTACCTCGTGGGGTCTTAAATATGAACCATCACCCTTATACTATAGCTTCATGGTCAAAGAGTCCAAATAAACTTACCCTATAGGGTATATAACCTACGTGTGCTACCATACCGAAATTTGTCTTTCAAATGGTACTAACATCTGATAAACACACCATGCACAACTTGGCAAGTCTTGGGTCTCGAATTTCCTTCTTGCCGCTTACACATTTGATACGTTTAGAATTCAATGGAAAAAGAATATTACTTACTGCTCTAAGCTTCATGGCACGAATTAGAATAATTCCTGATGACTCCATCTGAAAGAAACACATCGATAATGATTAGATTTATATCTTTCTCATCCATTGAGACGTGGCGTATTCAGTGGGAAACAACATACGAGTCCGAGTGATTTCTAAGAACATAACTCTATTGCACGATCTAGAGTTGAAAGAAGTGAGACAATCTTAAATGTCTTGGTGGTCAACTGTTTATATGTGTGGGCGCCATACACATATAAAAGTGACCCCACTGGACACGGTTTCATAGACTCCCTAAGACACTTGAACCTATGGCTCTGGTATCAAGCTTTGTCACGCCCCGAACTATGGCCTGGGCGAAACACGGCACTCGGTGCCATACTGCATGTGACCGAGCTGTTATATCCCGTATTTGTGCATTGGGACATTCCGAGCTAACCATGAAAAGTTAAGGACAAGACTATTCCGGAATACGAGGTTGAGACTTTTGACCTCCGATTTTGTTTTAAGGCATAAGTTGCTTATGATTTTATTGGTATGGAATATTAAGGAAAAGTTGGGGTTAAAAGTGAATTATGGAAAGTTGACAATTCATGAAAAAGGGCCAAGTTGGCCGTGTGGTATATGGGTGGTTTCCACCCATGGCTTGGCAAATTTTAATTCATCCAAGCCATGTGTGGGCCATGGTACACATGGATGAACCTTATATGTACACAATAGATGACCAAGCAAGACTTATTAGTCATCTTTTCAACCTTAGAAAACTTGAGAAGCTTGGAGAAAAATGAAGAGCAACATTCGGCCATGGTGGCCGAACATGGTGCTTCAAGAATTGATCAAGAAAAAAATAATTTCTTCTAGCTTTTCAACTCATTGGAAGGTCCTTATTAACATGGAGTGGTTGTTGGAGTAAGCCAACCATTCATTCTTGCAAGCACAACCTTAGCCAAGTTGAAGAACTAAGTGGAAAAGATAAGGTTCAATCCTCTTTTACATGTGTTATGGATGGTTTGTGTATGCCGTAGTATGTAGAAATGGATGAAATTCATGAAATGATGTGTCTTGGTGAGGCCGTGTGGGTGGTGTGTTGTGTAGGAGTGATGAACTAATTTTATTTAGTATTTTTGGTTGTTGTTGTTGTGGATTCTATGATGATAATGAAAGTTTAATGATTCAAGTCAAGTTGTAATTGTTGTGGGGTGATTTAGGAACTAATGTGATTCTAATATAGTTTCTTGTATTTAAGAGGATAATGTTGTTAACGTGTGGAATGTTGGTGTAGTTCATGAATTTGGAAGAAAGAAATGTGTTGTTGTTGTTCCTATTGAAATTGGAGGTTTCGGGTTAGGTGGTATATTGGTTGGGTTGTTTGAATAGTATGTGGATTGTTTGAAGTGTTCTTGGGTCTTGTTTGAATGGTTTCGGATTAGTACTTGAATGTGTGAGCATTGGTGTTGGTTTGATTGTATGCGGTTGATTTGAATGTAAATGAAATGCCGTCGAATTATATGGAAAGGAATTACTAATGTTAGAATACATTTTGAATTACTCGTTGATGTTGTTAGTATGGTTGTTGGTATTGTTGTTGAAGATTGGGCCGAGTTGAATTCTCGGAGTTGTTGAATTTACAGGGGAAATGCTGCCCAAATTTCTATAGATAAAGTGCTAGCTTGGGATTGGATTCCTAAGTGCTTATGACTAATGTTTGGTGTCTAACGACATTGTTGTAGATCTTGGGGAGCCGGGACTTAAGTTCGGATTAGCTTAGGAAGCGGACGAGGTATGTAAAGCCTAACCTTTCTTTCTTTTGGCATGTCTTAGTTGTAAGTAGGCTATGACACGAGCCTCGGGGTAACTCTCATTCAGCGATCCGAGCATGTCTCACGATTCTTATTCACCTCTTAATGTTGGCATTCTTAATGTAGAGAATTATGGTCCTTATGTTTTTGGTATGATTGGATTTCAAATGTTGCATAAAGATTTTTTTTTTGTTCTTAAAGGATTCTATGTCTAATAATGGTCAGTAACTTTCGTAGAGAACCGGATCGCCTCGTATGCTCGTAGAAGGTTACTCCGTAGCGTATAATGACTCTAACTTTCATAGGCGGGCCCGGATTGGGTTGATACTTGTCCGTGGTCCCCGCGACTTTCCTTTGTATAGTTCTCGACGACTTTGAAAGAACTTAGTATGGCTATCTTCCGACCCCAGAGCATGGCTAGTCTACTTATCTATTGAGTCCGTAATGATGATTTTTATGCATATGGTTACTCACGACCACTGCCGTGCATCCCGTTGTATCTTTCGCCAAGTCCGGGCCGGTTGCGTAGTCATGCACACACTATGATATATTCGGAGTATGATGTGTTATGGTTCGCCGAGCTCCTCGCTAGAGGTCGGTTCCGTATATATATTTTGGTGTTATGATGTGTTATGGCGTTATGATGTGTTATGGAGATATGTTGGGTTACGGAGATATGAAATCCTCTGGTGTTATGTTATGTTATGGCGCCAATGACGGGTGGGCGACCATATTCCCTGAGCCCCATGCATGATTTGTGTTTTAATCCGTAAGCATTTTGGTATTCTGGATTTTGTACTTATTTTCTATACTTTTTGTTCCGATTATGATCCGTTACATCGCTTCATGCTTTACATACTCGCATATTTCGTACCCCTTTCTTCGGGGTCATGCGTTTTGCCGCAGTACGTATACTCGTTTTGGTGATCCGCCACCTAGGATTTCCATTCGCCTATATTTTGGAGCGCTCCCTTGTTCGAGCCTATGTTTTGGTACGTACTTCTTCCGATGCATATGTATATGTCTATTCATGGGTACGGCGGGGCCCCGTCCCGTCATATGATTCTCGTTATTAATCTTAGAGGTCCGTAGACACATGTGTGGGTTATGGGTAGTTCGTTCGCCCGTCTCGTGTGATTTGTGTTCGGGCGTCCCTATATTATGACGCCCCTTGCCGGGCTTACGTGCGATATCATCTCACGAAAGTTGGGACAACATATATGTATATATATATATATATGTTTGTGACAGACGGGGGGGCGACGTATCACTTTTCGTATGTATAAGATCTCGTTATACCACTATGGTCCGACGTCTGACCTTTGTATATGTATAAGTTAGTTGCACGCTGTTTCTGGTTAATGGGTATGTCCGGGTGCCCAACTCGGGCACTAGTCGAGGCCTACGGGGTTGGGTCGTGACACGAGCGAACCACATAGCTTGCTGAATCATCATGAGGCATACATGAGCGGAAATATAGCATGAACGTGATGAGATTTTATAAAACATGAGATGTCATAATAATTTAATGAAATACTTGTTTAAATCACAAATGCGGAAATAACATGAGTTGAACCAAAGATGGCTAAACACCTTGCATGTCTAACATAACTAAACCGACTAGTTATGAAACATCTAATCATGAATCTTGACCGGAAAATGTACTTGGCTGACAAGCCCCCCAACATACCTTTAAATGCATGACTAGTAAAATAAAGATAACCGACTAAACCCCGAATGAGATGGGGGCTCACCCATGAGTCGATACGAGCAAATCACCGAGCGATCATGCACCACCGTAAATACGTACCCGCATCGTGAAATGCAGCCCCCGGCAATAAAAGGGACGTTAGCACATTACCGAATGTACCGGTATGTAAAGCAACCGAAAGAAATAACATGGACATGAATCAACATGATAAGAACCGAAACCGAAAACATGATCATGGACATGAGTACATATACATATACATCACGCGTAAAGTATCGCGAGTAGTGGGGAGAGCGAAGAATATAACCGATAACATAGTCCGGTACTTGCGTCCTACCGGGGAATACTCATACCTTGCCCGGGACACGAGGTTTAATAATATTATGAAAGGATCCGGTCATTATGAGAGATCGTCATACGGACATGGGTGGAGCGATCCTCATCCTACGGTGGCTACGTAGTTTCGGTGCTATTCAAGCCCTCCTCGGTAATTAAAGCAACTCCCAAAAACATGAACATGTAAAATAAGTGGCACTTATTGCCCATGATTTTCATGAATATAACTTGCTTGTATATGGATATCATGAATTATAGCTTGCTTGCATGAACTTGTAAAACATGTATAGTATTTTCTTGAAAATAGCATAATATATCATAAACTAGCATGCATGAACCCATGGAATGGGATATATGGGTTTTTCATAGATTACGTACGTATTCATAATAATCATAAAGAAATATTAAGAACTCAATGATGGAATTATAACAATTCATACATAATATAATCATGGACATGGACCTAGGGTTATTATGAGCATGGTATAGAAACCCTAGTTTTCGTAGAGAATCGTAATTTATGGACTATGATGGTGGGGAAGAAAATGATATTCCCACACGTAGATAGTAACTCTATATACCTTAGTCGCTCCAAAACTTGAATTAAAGACTTGAGCTTTGAAGAGATTTCCAAAATCTTGAATTCTTGAATCTTGAGATGGGTTTTCTTGAAAACCCTAGTTTTAGGAATGATGATTTCTTGTTTAGATTACAAAGATATGTATTAGAATTGACTTGGAATAAATAGAGTAAGCTTACCTTAGTATTTTTGATGATGGAAGAGGGTAGGAGGTCGTTCTAGGGCTTGAAGGAATGAAAAATAATGATTTGAACTGATATGGACGAATATATAGTGTTCTGGAAAATTGCGCTTACGTCTAGCAAAAAAAGCCGTAAAATACCGTAGTATTCCGTATGGACTGCACTGCGTATCTACAGTAAAATGGTCATAACTCTTTGCACAGATGTCCGTTTGACCCCCATAATATATCATTGGAAAGGTATTTCAAAGCTCTACAACTTTCATCAAGGAAGTTTTCCCAAATTCCAAATATGTTTTGAAATACGGGCTGTATTTTGAAATACGATCCGTATTTAACAATGTAACATTCAAATGTCAAATTCCAGAATGCTCAGAAATCCTTGGTACCAGTTTACGACTTGATTTACGGCCCGTATACTGAAATACGATCACTGTTCATGGGCGTAAACCCCCATCTTACAACTGAACAGGGAAATTCCAATTCTCACATCCTTTATCTGATTTTCTAAGTCTAGGATCATGGTCAAAGCTTAGGTTAAAGGCACGGGGTGTTGCAATAAGTGGGAACAAGCATGTCACTGCCAGAAGAAGAATCACACATTTCTCTGGAAAAAAACTCCTAATTGTTCCAGAACAATTATAAAGAAATTCTTTAACCAGAAGAATTTGATAGAGCGTAAAGCAAACATGAAGCAAATATAATGAGAGTGCAACAGGAAAGGAGAAGGGGCAGAACAATTTCATGTGAATCATTGTTGAATACTCAAGGCATTAAACAACAAAGAAATCTAAAGTTCTGGAGTATAATGTACTGGCAAATGTTGACCATAAATTTTTGAGTTGTCATGAAACACTAAACAGGTTCACTAGTTATTACAACCATCATATGAAGTCAATAATTGCAGAAAATCATATGTCAAAGTTCAACGAACTCTCCGCAGCTAACTTTGGAAGTGTCTTATCAGCCAAACTGAGAGATGCAGAAACCTGGAGGCAAGAATAACTTAGTGTCAGAGTCTCTCTGCATGGAGATAAACAACAAACAACGGCATGAAAAATAAAATGTATATCGTATATTTTAGATGCTAGCTTCACAAACAATCCAAAGATCAAATAAAGAGAACATGTCAGTAACAGATTTGTTTAAGTCATAAACTAGAAGACACCAACCAGATTTGTCAACGACAAATCAAAGTTATGTTTTTGGGTATTTACTGGTATAATTTACACCGCACAAACATGATATGAACCACTTTAAGTTAACTACGTTAATATTGTCATCACATACATAACATAGGAGAAAACAAGATTGAGAAAAACAAACCCAACTCAACCACTCAACATAAACTAGTGCATGTTTTCAACTCACGATATAAGTCTGGAAGAGGAGGCGTTGAATAACTCATATATAGCTACTTCTATTACTCACTTAAATAAGGCGGCCAAGAAGATACTGATGAATCAATCAATTATGTCGTGTTAGTTTAAATAAATCATTTTTATTCATTGCGCTCTATTCAGGTCTATAACAACAATATAACTCACACAACAAAACAATACTTACCTTAAAAGATCCATCTAGCTTAGAAGTGCTCGACCATTCAAGCCCCAAAACATTACTCTTCATCTGATACGTGGCCTTGCATACATGATCCCCATAAACTTTACGTGACACTGCCAAATCCCAAGATTTATTTTTCGTATCATAGCTCGGCTCGAGAGTAGTGAGTCCTCCATGAACATAACTGTACTTCAGTTTACAATCTCCCGAACCTAGCTCATGATTGGCCGACACATTGTTTGCAGAATTAAACACTAATGTCCCATCCAATATTGTTTTGCTATCTCCTATATTGTGAAGGGGCTTATTGTGAGTGTACTTCAAATTCAACGGCTTCTCCATAACCTTAATTGAGTTCATAAATTGAAAGCTGAAGTCCTGGAATCACAAAAGTTCTAAAGCAATTGTAAATAATAGTCGAGACAAATTCTAAACAAAACGGACAAAAATGTTGGTACTAAACAAAAAAGGAGGACTCCTTGCATTTTCTCTCCACCTGTTAAGAAAGCATTTCAGATTTTCAAAATACTTCAATTAGTACACTGAAAAAATAAGCTAATTCAGCAATGTTTTGTTCAATTTCTTGTGAAGTAGCAGAGTAGTCTTGTTGCCGAAAAAAAATAGTTAATCATACTGAGTGTTAAGCAAATACTCCTCCCCGAATTTATGTGACATGATTCCGAGAGTCAAACTTCTTTATTTTGATGTGAATTTGAACATAGAATCTTTGAAAAATAATTTAAATGTCTATAAACTAGATAAAAAGTGTGATAAGTCACAAGAATTAGAATTTAAAATGTTTAAAGGGCGTACAAATAAATTACAGTAAAAAAAATTTCCTATTTGACTTTCGAGAAGTGAAAAGTGTCACCTAAATTGAGACAGATGGAGTATATAAATATTGTAAGTGGCGAGTGATTTTAGTGCCACTATCCATGGAGATTTAACTATTTGTTGCTTGAATTCGTGAACTAACAGTAATTTGAAACACAACATAGCGTATTTGTAACAGGCATTTTACAAGGTAAATTTCATAGATGATCACGTAACTATCACTTTTTTCACTAAAATCAGAACTATGCGTTCTAGCCAAAAAAAAAAAAAAAAAAAAAAAAAAAAGAGGCCAAAGGTGCAAATATACCCTTCAACTTTGCGAGTTAGAGTAGATCTACCACTCGTTTAAAAAGTGGAGCATATATACCCTGTCGTTACACAAATAATGCAAATATACCTCTGTCGTTACACAAATGGTACAAATATATATATGCCCTTTTCGCTGCCTGATTATTTTTTTAAATAATTTAGCTAATCTTTTAATTAAGAAACGTCACGTGGTTTTGAAAAGAAAAAAAAAAACGAGTCTACCCAATTTTTAGCAGACTTAGTTTTTTTAAAGTCACAAGGTAATTTTTTTTTTCTAGTGGGTTATCTTGTTCTTTTCTAAAAAAAATATCTGCTTGACTTTTAAAGAAAAAAAAGTTTGACTATTTTTGTAAACGAATCAGACATGACCGATGAGGGAAAAAAAAAAAAATTATCCCGTAGCCTTAAAAAGTAATTACTAAAAATACAAATGAATAAGATATTAACGGCACCTTTTGGGGTTTGGATTCTTTTTCGGAGACCTTGTAGCCTAAAATAAATGAGTCAGGTTTTTCGATAGCTAAAGCTAAGCCGTTTAAGCTTGAAGCATTGACTACAGTAGCATCAGTCATAGAAGCACGTAGCTTAAAGTCGCCGGCGTTGAAGGTTACACTTGCGCCGCCGGAAACCCGGCCATTGTTGCTTTCTTTGTTGGCGGGCTCATACCCAGCTTTCACTGATATTGCATTCATCGTATTTATTTGAGTAAATTTTTTTTGATTAATATGTGCTAGCGAGATAACATAACATACATATATAGTAGTTTATAAAGGATGGAAAGGTACAGATAGTTCCAAACTTTTTAGCTACTACATGCAACTTTCACTTTTCTTTTTGTTTTCTCCATTCTCACGCCAACATACCTACTTTGAAATTTGTGGAAGAAGGTATTGCGTTTGAGTTTTAGGGGTCCTTTTTTTTGAAGAAAATTATGCTAGGATTAGTTAAGTTGGATAAGTTATTCTAGTAGTATTATATCTAATTGATTGTTTGGTTTGTTGTATTAAAAATAACATGCCAGGACTATTTTTGTTATTTTCATTGTTTAATCTTGGAACTATTATTCCACCCTTTGCCGGAGATAAATTATGCCGGTGCTATTTTAAATTTCGGGATAACTTATTCCAAGATTCATAACCAAACTAGAGATGAGACGGTACTAAACTTTTATCCCAAAACTATTTTTCCTTATCCATTGTATCAAACGACCCCTTAGGAATAGAATCCTTTTAGTTAAGGGCGGGTTTAAAATTTTAATTTTATGAATTTTGGATTTTTAAAAATATGTGTAATTTTAATAAATTTGTTAATATAAGTACAAGATTTTTGGTGAGATTTGAATTAATCGTAATAAAATTACAATTACGAATTGGTACTCACAAAAATGGAATTGCAACCTTTCAACCGGTATATATATCGCTTTGTAAAAGATTTATGCAATAAATTTCTTAATACAAGTACAGTACTATCCGTTTTTTTTAAGTATAAGTTTTATGCATCCACAAGGGAAAAAAATTTTGTGCATCCTCAAGGGACAAAAGTTTTACACCATTAGGTCACTTAAATCATAATGGATTAAATTTTTTATACAACATTAATTGGTAATCTCCTAATTTTTTTATAGCCTGTTTGATCAAGTTTTAGGAGATCAAAAGTGTTTATTTTTAAAAAGTGGGTGTTTGACTTAATTTTTGGAAGAAAATAAGTACTTCTGGAGAGTATCATCAACTTCTTTTTCAGAAGCTAAAAAAATATTTTTTCCTAAAAAACACTTTTGAGAAAATATATTTAGAAACACTGTTTAAAAGCTTGATCAGATACTAATTATTTTTTAAATTAATTGATCAAACAAAAACTATTTATCACCAACAAAAGCTTAAAAGCACTTTTCAAAATAAGTTAATTTTAAAAGCTTGATCGACCTTCGTTAGTTAACTATGTTTTCACTTGATAGTAGCTCCATCGTATTACTTTGTATATTTAATTAATTCGCTATGTATTATAATTATATTTCATACATGAAAGCATAAAGTACTAAAAAGTCGTTTGGTAGAAGGTATAAGCTGGGATATCCCAACACTAATTTTTATACCATGTTTGGTAGAAAGTATAAATTTATCCTGGGATAAATTTATACCTTGTACCAAACAAAGTATAAAATGCATCCCATGATATAAGCTGGGATATACCTTCTTATACTACTTATCCTGAGACTATTTTATACCATCTCCTAGATGGTATAAAATATAAGATATGGGATAAATTAGTCGGGATTATAATCCCGGATAATTTTGGCCATGCACCAAACGACCACTAAGTGCATAAAAACTTTAGACAAAAGAATAGCTCTTAAAGCTGCCACGTCCCAAACAGCAAACGAGAATATAATATTCGTTTCTTAGAAATACTTGACATCGTTAATCACGATAGTCCCAAACTAGAGAATATTCGTGTTTGAATGTGTTCCACATGCATCGTCGTTAATCACGACGATTGATACCTTTTCTTGTTTTGTTTAACTAGAATACTTGTATTAAAGTTCAGTTTAAAAGACAGAAGGGTAGAATATATGAGTTGCATTTCCAAGCCATCAAAACGAAATTAAATAACAAAAATGGGTATAGTAGCTAATAACTAGAGTGCATTTGACATAATGTAGCAAAAAAGATTGAAGGGAGGACTGAGGAGAATACGATGAAGTATGGGGCTCTTTCGAAGTGATATGAGAATGCGATTATTTCAATACCATACACAATTTATTCTATTATTTGTGAATGCTATCACTTCAATCTGCACATATATCTCCTGGTAAATCTAAAACGGAAAAGGCTCAAATATGTGGAAGAAGGTATTGCGTTTTGAGTTTTAGGGGTCCTTTGTTTTGAAGAAAATTATGCTAGGATTAGTTAAGTTGGATAAGTTATTCTAGTAGTATTATATCTAATTGATTGTTTGGTTTGTTGTATTAAAAATAACATGCCAGGACTATTTTTGTTATTTTCATTGTTTAATCTTGGAACTATTATTCCACCCTTTGTCAGGGAGATAAATTATGCCTGCTATTTTAAATTTCGGGATAACTTATTCCAAGATTCATAACCAAACAGAGATGAGATCTAAGATTAAACTTTTATCCCAAAACTATTTTCCCCTATCCATTGTATCAAACGACCCCTTAGGAATAGAATCCTTTTAGTTAAGGGCGGGTTTAAAATTTTAATTTTATGAATTTTGGATTTTTAAAAATATGTGTAATTTTAATAAATTTGTTAATATAAGTACAGTATTTTTGGTGAGATTTGAATTCTGAATCAGAATAAAATTACAATTACTAAATTGGTACTCACAAAAATGGAATTGCAACCTTTCAAATCTGGTATATATATCAGTTTTGTAAAAGATTTGTGCAATAAATTTCTTAATACAAGTACAGTACTATCAGTTTTTTTTAAGTTTTATGCATCCACAAGGGAAAAAAGTTTTGTGCATCCTCAAGGGACAAAAGTTTTACACCATTAGGTCACTTAAACCATAATAGATTAAATTTTTTATACAACATTAATTGGTAATCTCCTAATTTTTTTATAGCCTGTTTGACCAAGTTTTAGGAGATCAAAAGTGTTTATTTTCTCCAAAAAGTGTTTATTTTTAAAAAGTGGGTGTTTGACCTAATTTTTGGAAGAAAATAAATTTTATAGTATCATCAAACTTTTTTTCGTGTTTTAAAAAAATATTTTTTCCTAAAAAACACTTTTGAGAAAATATATTTAGAAACACTGTTTAAAAGCTTGATCAGACACTAATTATTTTTTAAATTAATTGATCAAACAAAAACTACTTATCACCAACAAAAGCTTAAAAGCACTTTTCAAAATAAGTTAATTTTAAAAACTTGGTCAGACCTTCTGTTAGTTAACTATGTTTTCACTTGATAGTAGCTCCATCGTATTACTTTGTATATTTAAGCTTAACTGTTCTGCTATGTATTATAATTATATTTCATACATGAAAGCATGTATAAAGTACTAGGTGCATAAAAACTTTAGACAAAAGAATAGCTCTTAAAGCTGCCACGTCCCAAACAGCAAACGAGAATATAATATTGGTTTCTTAGAAATACTTGACATCGTTAATCACGATAGTCCCAAACTAGAGAATATTCGTGTTTGAATGTGTTCACATGCATCGTCGTTAATCACGACGATTGATACCTTTTCTTGTTTTGTTTAACTAGAATACTTGTATTAAAGTTCAGTTTAAAAGACAGAAGGGTAGAATATATGAGTTGCATTTCCAAGCCATCAAAACGAAATTAAATAACAAAAATCGGTATAGTAGCTAATAACTAGAGTGCATTTGACATAATATAGCAAAAAAGATTGAAGGGAGGACTGAGGAGAATACGATGAAGTATTGGGCTCTTTCGAAGTGATATGAGAATGCGATTATTTCAATACCATACACAATTTATTCTATTATTTGTGAACTTATCACTTCAATCTGCACATATATCTCCTGGTAAATCTAAAACGGAAAAGGCTCAAATATGCCATCCAACTATCAGAAATGGCTCATTTATGCCACTCATCAATAGTTTTGTACCATTTATCGCCATCAAACTATAGTGAAATGGCTCATTTACGCCATCGAACTATGTAAAATGGTACTATTTACGCCACTCATCAATAACACTATTTACGCCATCGCCTATTATCAAAATGACTCATCGATGCCATATTTCATTAAAATTGGTTTTACAATACCATATATGACATGTGGCCTTCAACTAGATTATGGTTGTGGGTGAGTAAGGTGTATGTATCGGGTTTTTTATTAATTTGGTATTTAAAATTGGGCTGGTTTAATTAAACGACGTAGACCTAATTGGAGCACACGGTGTCATACCTGGTATTATAAAACGGCGTTAATGAAAAATGGCATACGAATGAGTCATTTTGGTAACTGATGGCATAAATAAGTCAAAGATTGATGAGCTAAGATAAATGAGTCATTTCTATACCAAGATAAACGAGCCCATTTTCTATACCGACGGCACAAACGAGTCAAACTATCGACGAAAGGGATAAAAAACATTTTCCTAATGGCATATTTGAGCCTTTTCCGAATCTAAAATAAAGTCATCTCATAACATATTCCATCAAGATATATCTCATTTTAAGTATTGAATGCATTTTTCAAATAAATAAAATATCAATCTCTTCCCTTTGTACGTCTCAAAGTAGAAAACTCCTACAATTATTCAACACGGATTCGAATTCGCTGGACTAGTAAGTTAAATTTATAGGACCAATAAATTTGAAATACTGGAACTGGAAGGCTAAAGCAAAAGTGGAAGCTTTTAATTATAAGCTTGAGTTTAGTGATTAGTCAACATATATAGTCATAAACCCGTCTGAAGGATTCCTTGGAGTGGCTAAATGCAAAGTGTATCCAGCCATGTGCTGAAGAATTCGTTGCAATTGCTCAAGTACTGTATATAATGATGATATTGATTATTCTAATATATTAACTCTCATGCAAGATAGTCCTATTTATTTTTACTCTTACTTTATAAAATTGTCTATTTTATTATGTTGATCAGTTTCATCCGAGACTCCAAAGTATAGTCCACTGACCAAAACGATGAAATTTCAAGGAACTTGTTAGGACTATTATTTAATAGAAAGGAAAAAAAATCGTGGAAACTTCTCTACACATTCAAAGCACTTTTGAAGCTCAACATTTAAACAACTATAATGTCGGATTCAAATTATAAATTTGGCAAAACACGACAAATAAAAATTTCCAAGAAAGTTGAGAGCTATGGATGGGAAGTTAATTGGTACAGTCAAAGTATCCGGTCAAGTTTTGGATGACTTGAGAATTATTGGAGCATTTAGCAAAAGTTAAAGGAGCATGGGCGAAAACCAGGTAAGAATTGCAATAGAAATATACAGGAAAAATTGTTTTTTAAAAAACTCAATGTCATTCGCCGTCTGTGGGGATCGAACCCACGACCACGTGGTTAAAAGCCACGCGCTCTACCACTGAGCTAAGACGGCTGGTTGCTAAATGTGGTGGAATAAAAATATATCTTATCGGCTCCTTTTTTATTTTTATCTGGTAATTTTGTGTTTTTTTTTTTTACATTGGAAAAATTAAATATTTTTTTAATATTCTTCACAGAGAACATGGCATAAGTCAGCCAGAAGAATAAACTTCATAGTCGTTAGAAAATCTTCTACATACTTGTGCCTTCCGTTAATCAGAAAATTTACGCATTTGTTTGTCTCCCTCAAATGAGGATTATATACCACCTCTAAAATAAGTTTGACAACCATAAGTAGTCTGTTGCCATTTCTCATTCTTGGTACCCAATTTCTTTTGCAAATTTGAGATCTTGTTAATGCTCTATATTTCCGCAATAAGACTTGATGTAGCCGTCTACTTACCAAAATATCCCAGCAACCATTTTTCTTGGTCATCCCTAAAGATCTCTCCAAAAGTATCATCTCTAAAACTTGATTCTTTGTATTATCATCGATATTAAGCTTAATCCCTCCTATACAAGGACGCAACCACAATTAGTTTAGCATTTTCAGATATATTATCGAAGAAAATACGCCATTCATTTTCTTAGCATAATCTCTAATTTGCTTGCATATAAGTTAAGTAAAATGTTATTCTCAATCAAAATTTTATTTCACTCTTTCATGTATCCACATAGTCGAAAATAGAAGTGTAACATTAAAAAAGGCTCGCCGAGAGTTATTTATGATATCATCAAACCATTCAACCATTGGTTTCTTATTAAAAGTATCATCCATTTTGCAAAATGAACATGTTCCATATCTACTTCAACAGTGGACAACTCCTAATACTATGTGCAGAGTCCTCGAATTCTCCATCACAATCGTTCACTCTTTGGCGATTCAATTATTTTCATGTTGAATTTAAGCTCATTTGACATTAGCCGATTATGTTTTATAAGTCATATAAAATATTTTAGCTTAATATTTAGTGCCAATCAATTTTTTCATTACGTGTTCCATTCCAAGCGGTCTATTGCTAAACAACATTGTTAGAGATGAAATGAGTATAAATTATTTTCAAGTGGATCAAGCAACGAAGCAACATATGTGATACCCATACTCCATCAAGCAACATGTTAAATACTGTAACTGTTGTGCCATTGCTGCTAGTGTCTACATTACTTTGTTACGAGTGGGCTATCACATATCACAATTCTAAGTAAAGAATTTATCAAACCACCATGATCTATATTCCATTTCGCCCTTTGAAGAAAACATGATTAACTCTTATAATATTTTCCAGAAATTTATGCTAAACAAACTTACTTGTGTTGCACAAACAACTTTACAATTACAAGAACTAGGAATTGTACCCTAAAACAAGTAAGATTCAATTCCACGTCTATTAATGGTTGATTTTGACTTTGTCTAATAGTATTAATTATAAATAGTTTGATTAGATATAAAGACGAATTATTAAGAAAAAGCATGTTGTAACACGTTTGTAAAGATTAGCATAATACACAAAGTATTATAAAAACTAAGGACCTATATAAGGAAAAATGCACAAAATGAAATTAATAAAAACATTTTAAAAGCTACATTGAGAAGAGGACATATAAAGATCCAAAGAAAAGTAGGAATTGTTTGCACCCTTAAACAAAGTTGTTTGAAGATTTAATTATAGACGTCGATTATCTTCAAGGTATATTATGATATAGATGAAATACTTTCATTATTTATTAAAGATTATGAAAGTCAAATTTTGAGTAATGAATTTGATAAAGGGCACTTCACAATTGAATAGGCATCACGCAGTGTTAATTTAAATATACTAAACCCAGAGAAATAGGATTTTTTTAGTTTTTTCCTTTTGATAGAGGACACTTCATAATTAAATGAGCATTATATCGTGCAGATTTAAATTCGTCAAGTCAATAAATTTTGATCAATCTGTTAAATAAAAAAAGCTTTGAATAGTGTTTTATTTTGAATGTACATATTTTTAAAATTAGTATAAATTTATAAATAAATAAATTATTTACAGCTTTAAATTAATTTTTGTTTTTTTTTGTTTTTGTTTTGTAACGATAAGCGTGAAGCATGTTGTAACACGTTAAAAGTATTAGCTATCCTAGTCAAAAACCAACAATTGACAACCTTCCTTCCTATATTAATATTCAACAATAGCCATCTAGATATTTCCGTAACCTACTCATCGCCAGCCTTTAGCCCTACTCCACAGTCAACACATCTCCACCGTTAAATCATCTCCCATATCATTCAATCCAAACCGTCCAATCATCCTAACCCGCGTTATAAAATGACGCATCATTTCTTGATCAACTTGCACTCCATTTTCAACCTCTTCCTTTTTCACCATCTCTTCTCTTTTCAGATCTGTTCACAATCATTTTTCTGCTAATGGATTGGTATTTAGATGTGTATAGATCGTTCGCCGATCTACAGTTTGAGTATAGTTTCGAGTTGTGTCAGATATCAGTTTTCTGGACAGTTTGTTTGCTTTTGAATGTGCGTTCTGACTGTTTTGTTTACGATCTAAACGGCGGTTAGAACGTATATTCATGATCAAACAAGATAGAAGGAAGGAGAGTCTTATTCTACTAATTTTATTGAGTCAACCTTTCAATCAGATCTATCGTTTTGAGTTGCATCTCCTATGGGCAAGCTGTCGGTAACGGTCAGATCTGATGGGTTTGGTACGAGATTGAGAGCTTTAAACAAGGTTTTGACCTTTGTTTCGTTGTTCGCTGTTAGAGTTTTGTCGGTGAGCCAATATTCTTTCTTATATATGTGTTTATATGTACAGTTTTGGACAAACTTTTATTTATTGACATGTAATTTTGGTATTTCTGGATGCTGCAGGTGATCGTCATTTTATGTGGGTGATCTTACCATATATTTGAAGAGATTGATTGCAAGTGGATACTGCTGGTCCTCAAAATTATGCTAGATTGGTAATCAGCAAGAGTGAGGTTGTGAGATAAGGTTATCATAGTTTAATTTGTTGTCAGTTATATATCAGCTTAATTACTAGTATGTGCATTAGTTTTCCTGATGTGCATGCATATATATAAGAGTTAATGATGTGGCTAGAGAGAAAAGAGAGGATATGTGAGGTTGTTATTTTTTGTTATTGTTTGCCGACCTTTGCCATGATGGGTGCGCTCGCATGGCAGGTCAAAATACCTAATAAAGTTTCGATTTTTGTGTTTGGAGGGGAGATGGTACGGGGTTTTTTGCCCGGCTCTCCTCTCTGTGTGTCTTGTCTTGGGCTTCCCTTTCTTTTTCCCTGGAATCGTTTGCAAGATCTTGTCGCATCGAATATGGTGGTTATGCGAATTTCGAATGATGGTTTTGTTTATCTGCAAAGTTAAACAACAACAATTTATGTTGGCATCAAACAGCAACAACAATGCACAGGTTAGGATTATTCTGCTCCAGCTCTCCAACCAAAGGTACAAAAATGAATTCCTTTCACTAATATTTACCGTTAACTTGCACATAGCATATGGTCTTTGCAAATAGTAGTCCATAATTTTTTTAATGTTCTATTAAACAATGATCGCGCTAAATAAACTGTCTTGAAATAGTTTTCCACAAGTCTTTTAATGTTCTATTAAACAATGATTGAGCTAATTAAAATGTCTTGAAATAGTTGTCCATAAATTTTTTAATGTTCTATTAAACAAAATGATCGCGCAAACGGAACTGTCTTGAAATAGTAGTCCATAGAATTTCAGTGCCCTTAAATAAAGATGGCAGTGTTAATGTACTTGTCTAAGTTTTCATTTGAGTTATTTGGATCAGCTAATGGTTTGCTTATCAGCTTAATTTCATGATGAAAGGGATTGTGCAAGATAATGGAGTTATTTTAAGGTCGATTGAACAATCCAGAACTACTTTGTTGAAATATCATGTTTTTAACTATCAATTTATAGGACAAACAAAGCTTAACTATGTTTTTGAGCAACTAGTTTTCCAAATTTTTGAATCTAAAAATCCATTTAGATTATGCTTCCTAATTTGGTCATTCTTAAAAGATTTTAGATGTCTAACTACATGAGCTACCCACGGCTAACCTCACAAATCATCCATTTCAATGCCAAAACCTACGTAGTAGTTTGTTCTCGTTAGATTATTGATTGCTAACCTCACTATTCATCCAATGAATATCATCAGCAATACTATTTACTTTGCAAGCCCACTTGAATGTGTATGTTTTGGACTTTGATGTTTGTACAAATGATTGAATGTCCTCATAGTATTTATTATCATTGTGAGAATCTCAAAAACTGGTATTGATTGTTAAGAGGTTGTAGGACAATCATTGTAGTTTCCTCTTGTTGTAATTTAGTGGCGGATTTCAACCAAGAGTTGTATTTTGTAGTCTTGGAGGGGTGAACATGTACTTGCAGATTTTATCTTTTGAAATTTAGAGTTGTTCGAGATTCTCCTCCACCGGTTGTGTGATGATTATCTCACATGCTGAAGAGTATAAGCTTTGGCCTCGGCTGAAATTATCGTCCAACTTGGATGCTGAAATTGCTGCTGTGTTGTACTGTGAATGGAGAAGCTTTGCTGCTGAATTGATCAGAGGTTAATAGTATTTCTGTTCCCTGTTTGCTATCATTCTTTCCTTGGAGTTTCTTGTTTGCTGTCATTCTTGACTTGGAATATACATGGAGCAGTAAACCAAATTTCAGCTGTTTTTGCTCTATTTGGATGGATCGGAATAGCTGTTGATCTGAAATTGAATGAAATGAAGTATCTGTCTTTTCAAAACCATCAAGTGTTGCTGGCTGAGTCGTTGAAGTTGGTCCAGATTGTTTGCTGCGTAGCTGAAGTAGTATGACCTTTAACACAGCAATGGTAGGGATGAAGCTGTACTTGGCATTCAACATTATTATAACTGTTGAGTACAACTGCATTCCCGCTGTTGCTGTGTTCAGAAGAAAGCTGCAAGGGGGGTCTATCTCATGTTTCATATTAACGTCTTTGTTCTTATTTTGTCATCTTGGTATGGAATTGAATATGGCAACTTTCTAGGCGGTGGATGCGGGTTCATTCTCATTGCGCCTAATCGAGATGTTACACGTTTATAATGAGAATATCTGCTATCTTGTCTTGTGCTAATCTTACTAGGTTGTGGAAGTGTGTACCTCGACTGAAAGATTATTTCAAGGAAATTTTGTCTTCTCTGGTACATGGGTAACTTGGTCATCTATTGAGGTAATGTGTATTGCCATATGCTAATTATTAATCGGATATATTGCCACCATGTTTTCGTTGTGTTGTATTTACAGAGTTATTCTACTGCCTGGTGGAAAGCTCATATTATCTAGATATAGCATGTAAGGGAAGTGATATGATGTTCAATCATCCATGGTTTTGAAAGGCCTAAATTTGTTACTGATGCGTTATTCGCGAGAGGAGATTGTTGTTATATTTTGTCTGATGAGGTAGTTTAATGTTACCTTTTCTTTTTCGTTGTTTTGTTTAGATTTTTAGTAAGATAAAATTAAAGAGTCCTGTAGTCTCTTTTCTCCCCAAAGAGTCCTGTTCTCCCTCTTTTCACACTTACATTTGGCAATTAATTGTGATATTAAAAATCATCCTGGGAACAAAATTATGTTTTCACTTGCCAAGATTATATTTTCCAAATATTTTGAGAACTAAGCGTAGGATTGGTGTAGTGTCTAATCTATCTATCTCGTTTATGAGAGGATGCTTGCCTTTTTCGCTGCCTTTTTCAGTAATAATTTATTGCGGCACATACTAGAAGTCGTTGTGGATTTTCTGCACCATGCTAATTTAAACCGAAAATTTTTTCTACTTGAATTTGTCTATTTATTTTTGTAGCTTACGTGCATAGTATTAAAAGTAAAGTAGAAGGTTAAAAAAGTTGTTAGAAGCACACAAGCATGCCTAATTTTGAAACATAGCCACTTTGTTTAAGAAAGTAGAGAATAATTTTGAAAAAGATGAGTAACAGATATCATTACTCTTAACTATTTTTTCACAAAAATTGGATTGCGGCTTATTGTAGATTTCTGAAAAAAAAAAGATGCATTTAGGACCTGTTTGGCCACAAGAATTATTCACTTGTTTTGGAGTATATTTGTTTTTTTTTTTTTAAAAATTAGTGTTTGATCTTGAAAATTTCAAGTTGCATTTGGAATTTGAAAATAAAGAGTTGTATTTGACCGGATCCCAAGAGTTTTATTTGATTGGATCCCAACCCATCAATACATTTGAAAAAAAATTAGTTTCACCTTTTTCACAATCAATTGCATTTTGATAAAAAATATTATTTGCAAAAATTATGATTAAATATAATTCCAACTCTGACTCCAAATTATGGTCAAATACAATTTCCACTCTTATCTCAAAATTTCAAAAAAAGTGAGAAGTTTTTGGTTTTAATGGCCAAACGCCTACTTATATTGTTGTAATGGACCCATTGTTTGGTTTTGATGGATCCAAGAGCTCGGCCTTTGGGGGAGCGCTCAATGCTAATCAGCAATTGAGAGGACGGTGGTTCGAATCCACCTGGATCCCATAAGTTTAACATAATTAATCCTTCCGTCCCAATTTAAATGTTTTATTTGTTTAAAAAATAAAAGGAGATTTTTGAATCACGTGGTCTTTACTTAAATGTGGGTAATGTATTAATTTTTTTAATTAAATTTTATGGATTTATACTTGTCGTGTGAGATGTTTAAAATTTGTTATATAAGATGTTTAGGCACTCTATAAAAAATAAAGTAAGACATTTAAATTGGAACGGAGAGAGTATTTAGATCTCTAACTCGTGATTTAAATTAGCACGTGGTCCTAACTTAAATGTGGGTAATGTATTAATTTTTTTTTTTTAATTTTATGAATTTATACTTGTCATGTGAGATGTTTAAAATGTGTTATATGTAAGATGTTTAGGCACTCTATAAAAAATAAAGTAAGATATTTAAATTGGAACGGAGAGAGTATTTAGATCTCTAACTCGTGATTTAAATTAGCGGGAAGAAATGATTCATTGTCTCTCTGGTGTTTATCATTAGGTTTATGTTGCCATTCTTAAAATTAATCTTACATGGTCTAAGTAACTTCATTAGGGTTGTAGAAAAGATGAGTAATAATTAAAAGTTGGTCGTCTTTTGTATGGGCAAAAATATTTTAAATTTTTCTGGTTGGTTGAAATGTTGAAACGCTTGGAATATATATATATATTTTTTAATAAAAACAAGCCCTGTGATTAAGTAAATTGTTTCTCTAATGGGGATAGTAAGAACAAGTTGAATAGCTGGCTGGCATTAGCTCATTATTTTACATGAACTTTCACCCCATAACCCCTCCATCCCCAGCCTTTACCCTTTCATAGAGTTTTCTTAGATCCCATACAAATGTTTGAATAATATTTTTTTACTTATGCATTAATTACAAGAAGCTAAGTGAGAAAATGGGGGATTTAATTTGGGGCGGGTCAAGTTGGTGGGTTGGGATCCGGTCAATTTAGATTAAATTTAATGAGTTTAGTTAATTAAATGATGTCACGTATTTAATGAGATGGAGCTATTAGAAATAAGGGCATATTAGACTCCAAAGGTGGACGGCGAAAGGTGGATGAGGTATTTTTACAGCAATTCTAATAGTTTAACGGTATTTTAGGCCTTTTTCTGATTACGAGAAGCTAAGTGAGAAAAAAAACTCATATTTCGGGAAACTATTTTTCATAAATTCTTTTCCTCATACCAAAACCACAAAAACACCCTTAGTTTTAAAGATTTATTGAGGTGGTGCGTTTTTCTTTTTGCTGGAATTGTTTTTTTTTAAAATGAACTCCAAACCTTCGTAATTGTGATTGTAAAATTTGTATATTAGTATAATAGTAGAAAATTGTATTATTGGTAGGAAGAATATGAGTTGTTTATAGATGTAGATAGTGTTGTTGTAAATATGCAATATCTTATCTTTTTCCTAGTTAAATGGTTCATAATTCATACTCACTCTGCTGGTTACTTTCTTATCTTTTAACTTGAGTTGTATCATTATCCGATGTATCGTAGACTGTAGTTTATTCTTAGTTGTTATTTGGCCTTTATTGGTATTTTGGTAGTTCTATTAGAGTGGGACAAGGAGACATCTGGCAAGACTAAAGACGAAGATAAAGCTGTACTCAGTTCATGATCCATTCACTCTTACTTTCTTTGTTGTCTATTTTCTAGTTATCGTTGCAAGTCATACAGTATACTGATTCTATTATGTTCCATTTAATACGATACATTGACTTGGGTCCTGAGGCCCGTGCGTATAAAAATACGCGGTATAAGCTAAAAGGGGGGCGGCAAGAAAATTTTACATACAAAAGGTATAACGTGGTGATCCGTTATACAACCTTTATAATTGTCGAGATGTTGAACTTGAAAAAAAAAAAAATATATTTTAGTAAAACGTGGATCCCTCCACGTTTTACTAAAATATTTTTTTTCCCGCACGGTTTAGGGTTTTGTTTGACGTTACCTCTATTTAAATCATATTCGGCTATGTTCTTAATAAAAAATTTTTATTGTTTTTTTTAATTTTTAAAGCATATAGTTAATTTTAGTGAATAACTCCAATAAATATTTTAACACATATAATAATTAAATATGTGTTATATATATAACAAATAAAAATAAAATATAAGTTAAATAAACGTCACATTAACTAAGTAATAAATGTTAAATTACATGATAACTATTAAACGGCACAAGACATGTTATATATTCTAAGATTACATATGCGAAACAACGATCGTACAAGTTAAGAAAAAACATAAAAACTAACAAGCAACAATTTTACCGATTGATGGCGGCGATTAACATTGTGGCGCATTTTGCTTGCACGTACTTCTAACTTTACGATCGTACGGCAGGGCCTATATCCATTTCATTCCTCCTTGGTTAGTCCGCGTTCGGATTCGCTCGTATTCGGTGTTTTAATTAGCGGAAGGGAGAAGGTGGCCAATATCTTTCATCACCCAATCGGTGAAAAATTTTCCTTTATCGTTTCTTTGTAAAACACACGGCGCGTAGTCTTGCTAACATGTTCCTTTGGTTGAATTCATGATATCACTAATTTAATTGCATGTGAACATGGCATATGGTAGTTTCTCCCCCACGAACACTTTTTCCCTTAAAGCAGAGACTTTATGGATATTTCCGCCACTAACATCGTGTGCAAGCCGAAATCCCCAGCCTTTCGCCAGGTTGCATTGTATTCTGTGCATCGGTATCTTTAGGGACCTCTCCCGGTATTCATCAAACTTCTTTTCAGCATTGTGACTAAAACTTTTATCCACAATCTAACGAATCGGCAAGGGTGCTTCTCTCAACAAACCGATCAATAAAATTTTTAAACGTATAACGGACCATGGCAAATATGGGCTAAGTACCCACGAGCTTTCTTGATAAACCGTTGTAAGACTCGGAGACATTAGTTGTCATAGCCCCCACCTATGACACCGTTGTCCTTACGATATCCATTCTCCTCCGGAAGAGATTTTAACCACAGATCTGGCTGGAGGTGACATTGTTTTGATTTGTTCCATCTCATTTATATTTCTTCTTCATAGCTCGCCAACCAATGACCATTAGGTTCTCAAGGTCTGTTGAGAACTTTTTTGAAGTTGTTTTTCAAATCTTCAGAACGCAAAACCTATGGTGTGTGGATGGTGGTTGTAACCAATCATGTGTTTGGACACATTTGCAAGATGCACGATGACGGTCGAGAAATAAGTCCAATTCCTTGTCTCTGCGAACAATATGTCTCCACAATAACATAAAGGAACCACGTCCAAGGCTCAAGCTCTCACGTGCAACAATAGCATATGCAAGTGGAAAATGTTATTGTTCGCATCAATTCCAACGAGAATTGATTTTTTCATCTCATCATCTAAGTACGGATAGATCGTCTATGAGATAATTGTGCTACTGCAACTTTTGAATCCATCGATGCTTGGTTTATAAGCCCGTAAAAGAAACTTGAAGATGTGTTCATCTTTGCATTGTAGTTGATTCGTGCTCCCACTCGACAACGGTCCCAGGATTGAAATATTTTAAGGCGACCATGTATCGGGCAATGTCTTGAAAGAGGTTTCAAAATCACCAAATACCATTTCAATAGCTTTCTTACGCCCCTTTTGTGCTTTTCTATAATTAGGAGTAAACAAATGCAATCCTTTTATTTTTTTCTGAATCGACTTAATGCGATATGGATCGACCATAATATATGGTATCAACGTAGTAGCAATTAGTGATCGTTCAAATTGAAATGATCCTTTACGTAATCATCCGTGAAGACATCAGCGTAGTGGAGATCCGCTTTAGCTTCTCTTCCACATACCACTTGAAATTTCTCTAAAACGGATCATCCACTCATCGACCGTATAAACTTTGCAAATAACCCTCGGAATTACCTTTGGAGTGATCACAAATGAACTCTTTCTTTTCTTTCGGACAATATTGTCTTTCATTGCGCTTCGTTTCATACGTTGCGAAATAACATACTAATTTATAATACAGGAAAATTATCAACCCGTAAAAATGGGCCAATAAATAAAGAATATTCATCGCCACCATCTTAACACGATCGATAAATTCGGGTTTTTACAATCCACGATGCGAATCGAGCTTGGACCGTCATCTCTCATGAAAGCAAAATCATCGGGCCTTCACGTATTTATCAAATACGGAATCGCATTAGAATGGTAGCTAACGTTACCGTCAACGACGATAATGTCTTCGTAAGAATACGTCGTCATCGGATGAGTGATGTGGAAATCATTTACGTAACAGTCTAATGGGATATCATATCGACTGTTGGGAGTGATCATTAGCTACGTCATTATTGCTATGATTTGTGTGGTGAGTTAATACGGGATTTTCTTCAAAATCGTTACACACAAACATAGAAAAATTCAAGGGTTCAAATCTAGAAACAACTAGTTAGAAGTCTCTAGTTTAGCGAAAAAACATCGTTATATTTACCTTTACGTAAATGACTCTACTTGAGTAAGGGCGATATCAAACTATACTCCCGCCACCTAATTCACTTGAATACGGAGGCACTACTCGGTCCGGGGAATATCACGGCTACATAGTCTGACCGAAAGTTATGTGATTGGTTACCAACTCCTATCATTGTTTGTTGTAACCCTGCTTTGAAGCCATATTCGCCAGCGGGGAAGATCGTAGTATCCAGAATATCAAACTCATCATCGGTGGGTGCTTCAATATTAGTGAGCGTTCTTCGATTGCGTACATGCCCAGTGTCGCTATCTTTTGATGATATGATTGCTAAATATAGCGAGGACTTGAAAAATAACGATAAGGAGTCAATAGTGGAAAATAAGAGTTTCCTCGTAATGTAAAATCCACAGCCGTAATTGATGTTGGATATCGTCCCGGTATTAACCAAAGGTTAGGATCGATTATGGCCATTTGCTTAAACACGTTGTAGACGATCGTATTTGAGGAAATTGGAGAGCTTTGTACGGCTTCCGCCACCGACGGTTATATCTCGCTTAAATACTTCGTACCCAACTTCACCACCCCATATAAGTTAACTCTTACATAATTTTCCACCATATTATTTTCAACGAATACAAATGTTTAAGAAAAGTGGAGAATGCAGGAAGAAGTGGAGAACGAGAGAGAAATGCAAGTAAAAATTATTGGTGAATGCGAAAGTGGTATATAAAACAAATGATTCACGGACCTTTGGTGTGATAATGCTTATGTCGAGAAAAAATATATTCTTGTTTGATTTTGCATGAATGCATGCTTGATTTGAGTACATAGCGGTTATTCTGCGTAAATCACAACGCCTTAACAATAAAAAATTTTACAAATTGCCAATACTATTTGCTTTGGCAATTTAATGCGTGATTGTGGCTAACGGGATTCTGCGCGTAAAAAAATTTCAAGAATCAATTATTCTTTGCGTTAGCCGGTCGAGTTGATAAAATGAATTGTTACAAAACGTAGGCGGACAACGTTTTGCAACAAAGCGAATTCTTGAAACAGAGAAATGGTGCCAACGTTTTGCAACAATTCGTTTTGTTACCAAACGTTGGCACATAGCATTTTTACAGCAAAATGTTTCTTTGCGGCAATTCGTTTTGTTATTACTTGTCTATTTTGCTTTTACCGAAATTTGCATCGTGATTTGGCAGTACGAGGATTACTACAGCGTAAAAAAATTTCCAAGAATCAATTATTCTTGCGTTGGCGGCCAAGTTCAATAAAATGGTGTTACAAACGTAGGCGAGACCAATGTTTTGCAACAAAAGCGGATTCTTGAAACAAAGTTGGCGAGGCCAACTTTTTTGCAACAAAATGTTTTGATGCGACGATTCGTTTGTTGCAAAACATTGGCGGTTGCATTAAGCGTGCATGAAAATTGTTATATGCACGTAAACGTTCACTTTGCCGTAAGGTCTTTAAATGCCATGTTATCGTAACGTGAGAATGCAGTTGTTTTTCTTGTAAAATGTTCATAAAGCAATTTCAAATTTAACCTTTATTTATTGTAAAACGTTGGAAAGTATTCAAATCTAACCTTTATTCAACACGATATATTCCCAAAGATTACATAGTATGAGATTTGTGATAAATTCAACAATTCATAAAAATTTAATGTTTACGGTGTCCTTTTTCCCCCCGTACCCATTTAAGGTTCTGCCCGCTCTTCGTTTTGATCTACGTTGGTAGAACCTCCTCTTGTATCACACTAGCATCCACAGCCAAATGCCATAAAAATAAAATAGAAGTTATTTTGTATGATTGGATTAAGTCGGATAAAATTTTCTTGACAATTACTTTGATTGTCTACATAAAATCAGACTGACATCTCCCCACCGTAATGGACTTCCTCCAAAACCATATATACCAACACAAACAACCAAAACAACGAGAGCAAAGCACGCATAACAACCACAAATCGGTAAATACTTTGAATTAAAGACTAACTGTGGCTCTAATGTACGTAAGTCGGCAGAATGTGTGGCAGTCACGAAGATCAAAATTACATGAGAATTATGCAAAATAAATAATATATACACATAGGTAGCCATTACATTAATAAAATTAAACAAGATACAAGCCTTTACAGTGGCCTAGAATAACACGTCGATGGAAACTACGGTCACTCTACTAGTAAAAATACATCCCGGTGAATGCGGGTAAAGACACACGATTAAATCCCATAAAATTTGCTGTCGAACACCAAGCTGACCGGGCATAAGCTGAGAGCTAATAGGCTCGGAGACGATGCGAATACTTCAGGCCTAAACACGATTACCACGCATTGGACCTCGGGAGCGAACGTCGATGGGCTGGTACCAAATCATTATTCTCGGTGATATCGTCGTAATTCATGACATCGTTGAAATTTGGGCATATCTTGATCAAAAGCGAACTTCTTCGTCGTAACCAGCTGGTGATCACGGGACCTCGACACGTACGTGCCGATTGGCGTCACCACGCCGCCGGATCTTGGTACATTAGGACGTTCGCCAGCCAGGCACTATGATGGCTGACTCCAACATGTTCTGCTTAGGTGGTATAGTGGGAGCGAAACTCGCTTATCGTCCCCGGAAGGCGGCGGCCATGGATTTTGTACTAATGCGGCTAAACATACGTGCTACTTACTTCACTTCATTACCAAATTGATTGAATCAGACATTATTTGGGGGCCAGCTTTACGATTCTTGATGTACAAAGCCTAAAAAAAAAAAAAAAAATAAATAAATAACAAGATTTGATAGTGGTCTAAGACACCTATAAGACATCAAACATCTAATGGAATGTAATGTACGTACGGTGCCTCTCATGCTGTCTGCATATGTGTTAGTATACTCTGGGCCACATTATACGCAGTTTCTACATCAAAGTCTTGTGATGGCCGTCGTCTGGTATGTTATCGATAATGCCGGTCTTCGGTTCCTCATTTGGTACCCTTTGTCCGTTTACAAAAGCTCTTGTGTGCAAAATTTTGTTGAACCTCGCATTGTTGCCATCACAGTTTGTCACGTTTGTAATGAGAAGGATCGATCATAGCATATGGTCCGGGGAATATATTTCGCCTCTGCATTGTCTAAGAACGCGATGCAGCATGTGCCACTCGATAGATCCCACAAATAGGGAACTGCGCCCTTCAAATATCTTGACGCGACGCGCGGCCTCGGGAGCCCATGTGACTGAATAAGGTTGCTGCAAGCCCGATAGAAAGAACATAAAATTACATGATAATAAAATAAATAAATTACATAAACGTAACAATTATATCAAACGCCATTAACAACCATAATTATGATAAAATACACGACCTTCTGACAGGTTGTCCAATACGTCCCTACATACTTGGGTATGCAAACACGTGCCTCGTTTCGCGAGCTTTCTGATGAGTCAACACAATCCAAAGGCGTGTGTATTTATGAAGGGCTTGCAGGTGGTGGTGCATCGGTATGATCGCTCCCAGCTTAAACTATATTAAAAATTTAAAATAAATATTTTTTTTTAATTTCAATAGCAAATAGGACAACCTGGCCCTAAATTTATACATCAATCTATTACTTACCCTTTAAAATTATAGTCAATATGTACCTTCACATCTTGAACCTACTTTTTTTCTTTAACTATTTATCTATATGTTGATGCCCTATTGAGTTTTAGGATGAGTCTAAATTTATTAACAATTTAAATACTATTACTTTCATGAATCTGATAAATTTTAACTATGTCAAATCATTTTTTTTAATTTACTTATCAGATACTAAAATAAATTCAATATAGTTCCTTCCATTTGTTAAAAAATATATTTAATAATGTCAGTTGCATTTGTTAAAAATATTTTTTTCAATGCTCAACAAAGATTTTAAAAAATATTAAATCAAAAGCAAATAATTTAATAATTACTTGAGTACTCAATAAGCAATTATAGAGTGGATCCCTTACAAGTTGCAACTCTGTCAAAAACCTCACCTTACAAATAAAAAAGCCTACCTCAGTACATAAAATGTCAAAATTGGGACCATGAAACACGCAGTTAAAGCTGCTCAACTATGGCTTGTTATATAGGAGAATGTATTGTAGAACCAGAATCCTTTCAAAAGATTTTGTTTTTTTGTTATTTTTTTTTCTATCCAAAGTATCAATTGCTTTTTGAATTTTTCCTTAGTCTAGTATTTAAATTTTCCTGTATTTTTTTCTTTTGTCTAAAAATAGTTGATTAATATTTTTTTAGTGTAGTATTTTTATTTTATCTTTTTAGGGAGAAAAGTAAAAAAAAAGAAAAAAAGAAAAGGAGAACTAATGGAATTAAGCCATCTCATCACAAAAATGACAAGTTTTCATAACAAATCTTATCACAAAAAGGATAGGGACATCACACGGACAAGAGGAAAAAGGGATATGTTTTTTTGGAGATTTTTGTTTTTTTATTCTTGAAAAGGAAGTTACACCTACACCTGCATATTCACGTTGTTTGGAGGGAGATATATTTTTTTGGAAGGAACCCATTTTTCATTTATATGTCCAGACTTAGTCCCAGTATAATAACGACCTCACCGGCCAAGAATTCTATTTTCTAATTTTCTCAGATTTTCCCCCTTTTTTTCCTTTACCAGTGATTTTTCCTACATTTAATTATCCTTATTTCTTTCTCCGAACAGTTGCATGCCAAGTCCAAAAGTCACCTCTGTGGTCATTTCTTTTTCTCAAAATTAATCGTTACATAGTTACCAAATTTATTTCCTTCATCTCCTCTCCCTTCCTTCTTTACTATGGTAGTGTTATTTCATTCTTTTGGGTAGGATTATAGCCTGTTTGGTCAAAGTTCATGAAATTAAACATTTTAAAAATTTTTCTCAAAAAAGTATTTTTAAAAAAAAACTTTTAACGGTTTGTGTTTCTTAAAAAGTGCTACTTTTGAAACAATTAGTATTTGAAAACTTTTGAGAGTGCTTCTAACAATCATATCTTAAAACTTTTAAAAAAGTAAGACAAACATATATCTTATACGTATTAAAAAATATAAATAAAAAATAACAATTAAGATATATAAGACGATCAAATATTCTACATCTACTAGAAATATACAATTATTAAGAAAAAATACTTAATTTAGATAGCAACAAAAGATAAGGATGAAAAGTTGCTTTTTAGTATGAGTTTTGAAAGAAAATAAATGGAGGAGAAAAATAGAGAGAGTTGCCTCTGTTTCCTCTTCTCTCTCACTCCTTTCCGGCAATCTTATCATATTAATTTTTACATAATTACCTTATTTATTTCTTCCCTCATTATTACCAATTAATTATTCTTCTAATAATCTCTCTCTTCCTTCTTAATATATGTAAAGCGCTGGAGGGATCCACGTCCTTTCCCGTTCTATATATTTTTCGTTCTTCCTTTCTACTTTCTTCATTGTAGATGGAATTAGAGTTATTGATGTGTGCTTAAGGCCTTTTCAGTTTAAAAAGACTAAGGTTATAATACCAATTCTTATTATATTACTGCATTTTTATCTTCTTCTTTTTTATTAATTTTAATTGTGAATATATTAAGCTTTTGAATTGTGTTTGAAGCATTTATTTTCCTGGACTTCCGACCAATTGAAATACTAATGTGCTTAGCGTGTTAGTTTTTGATATTTTCTCTCTCTTTTTTTTTTTTTTTGTTTTGGGGGGGGGGGGGGGGGGGTTTAATTGATTTTTATTTGGGCTTTTTGTTACAGGTTGAATTATGTGTGCAGTTGCAGTATATGGATTATTTATTTTCTATAGGTATTGTTAGGTCGTGTTTTAATTGACGTTTTCCACTTTTATATAATTAGGGATAAAGATAATTTTATTATGTCCTTATTAAGTTATCAATTTAACCATTAATTAAAATCTAAAAATTAAAAAACGAACCGATAGTCCAACAAATAAAAAATTTATAAAATCGTCAATTCAATAACCCGGTACTAATAAATCAATGCATCCGAATTTTGCATACCCATACTTCTCCCTTTCCTCCTAGATTTTCAAATGGTGGGTGAAGTTTTTGTCTCAATAAAATATTGACTGAGTCATAATTTAGGATATTTTTTCCTTTTTAAGAATTCCTTCATATGATTCCGGTTAATTTTTTTGCTTATAAAAAATACCAATTAGTTGGTGGGAGTTTATTCAAATCGAAAAAGCCAGTACAGAAAACTAATCAAAATTCGTTAGTTGGAAATAGGAAAAAGCAAAACAAAAGAAAATTACAGAAATGAAAAAGAACGAATTCTGGTTAATTTCGTTGTGCCTTGTGGAGAAAAGTTTTTGTTCCTTTTGTTATTAAAAAAAAAAACTGTGGAGGGTGATGTACGAAGAAGCTACAGTATGTTTATCATTCAATCTCTGACATATCTTATAATCAAACTCTCATCGAAAAAAAGAGATTTGTCCTCTCTTGTGTTTTTCTTCCATTTTGGTTACAAAAGTAAGTGAAAATGGTATGTGAAGAAGACTCTAAAGTATGTTTATTATGCATTTTCCTACCTCCTATATTTATTATTGTAGGTTTTCGCTGTTTGTACATACTTATCCAACAATATTTTTGTTACATCAGTATTATGTAATTGTTATACCCCATTTTAACCGGGATCAAAATTAGGAGTATGACGTATTGGTGATTCCTATTAATTGATTTTAAGGAGTCGCCACCTAATTAATTTTACGGTGAATTAGGGCACCTATTTTATTAACTAAGGTAAAGTCTAACTAAACCTCCGTTAATGGTGCGCTTAATCTTCATTCTAGGTAAGGGTTCTATATTATCCTAAAGGGAAGGGGTTAGGCATCCTTTAGGATCCGTTAACTTACGGTTATCTAGGCCAAACTTAGGTTAATTAATTAAAGAATATAATATTTAAAAATGAAAATAACTTACAAATATTGCTAAAGTTAGAAGAAAAATGTAATAAAATGTTGTTAAAAAATAGGATTTTCAAAAATAATAACTTGCATAAAAGATGTCTTTAAATACTATTTTAAAATAAAATTTATAAAGGTTATTAAGATTTTGAAGGAAAATATAATGCTATATAAATAATACTTGTAGAAAATACAATAATTTACTTATGAATAATAATTTTTTAAAAAGAGAAGGTTTTAGCAAATGCGAACTAAAAATTATATTATGAATGTTGTGATATAGAAAATCCTAGACTTATTTTAATATGATGAAAAAGGCATGGGTTTCTTTCTTTTATTAACTCTATTTGGCTATGTTTGGCTAAAAGAAATGTATAAACGGATTAATCTAAAATGTTTAAAATACATTTGAATTCATCTATGCATATGGATGACATTTTAATTTTTAAGATAGTAATAACAAATCATGATTCCTTAGCTCAACATACGTAATAATGCTATTTTGAAGAAAAAAAAATAAAAAAAAATAAAAATAATAATAATAATAATAATAATAAATTCTAGTGAAAACAAATATTGTAAATACTATAAATAGTTTTAATCATAAATAGAAGAGAATGAAAATGGTGGTATTAATTATTAATTTCCCTTTAACTTAACTACCCATTATTAACTAAAATCCACTAATTCGCTAAGGTTCATCTAATCTAATAAGACACAATAAAATGTTAGTCATACAAAGCAAATAAGATACACAATAAAAAATAAGGAAGAGAGTAAAAAGAGTGAATGGTTAGGCCCATTTGTCTTGAGGCTCAACTGTGATCTATTTTGCTATTGGGCTTTGGCCCAAATTTGTTTTCTTGTTGGGGACGGAGGGAGGGGAACTGAGAATATTATGTTGGGCTTTAGCCCAACACCAAATGCGAAAGAGGAACGAGTCCCTCGGACTCGTGTGCGGGGGTCATGCAAAGAAAATGAAAGGAAAAGATTAGTATCTAATCAATGAATAAGGTTAAACATGTAGAACATAAAACCAAGACAAATTAGCGAGTTGTGTATATATCTTGCGTATATTTGAAGTATACAACCTCGCTGCCTTAACAAAAGTTTAGAGGAAAGAAAACAAAGAAACTCAACAAATTGAAATTTCATTCCTTTTTAAGAAAACGAGAGACCAACAAAAGGGAGAATTGAGTTTAAATTTTATATCCCTTTAAAGAAACATATTCCGAGGCCTTTATATAGTAAAACCTGATAGTGAATCAACAACTTGGATTACAGGATTACTAAAGGGACACACCAAAGTCGTGGTCAGTTTTAACAACTCAAGCTATATGTCTTTGATCTCTAGGAACATAGTTTAGAACCCAGCAGACTCATTTTGGACCTGAATCTATTCAAAGCAAGAACAAAACAGCACCTTCAAACCGCAGGTTTCAAGACCATATCCAAAGAGGAGAAGGGGAAGAGTAGACAGAGGATTTAATTCTTAACAAACTATAGAAGAAGAAAAAAAAAATAGATACTGCCAAACAAATAATTCCAAGTTAGTGCTCATCAAGTTTACAATGTGAATAAAGGAAATAAAAAAAAACAGGGAAAACGATATTAGAGGGGCAATCTGATTGTCAAACACGAAAAGATAAACTAAAGCAATTAGGATCGTGAGTATGAGTCTTTCAACTACCACATATATGTATAGACAATACGTGCGAACATAAGTAAAACCCCACTAAATGCCATTTGACGGAACTCAATGTATTTCCGACCAAACGACAGATTGAAGACACTATGAAAAACGATTCACAGATTTTAGACCAACGAGAGGGTCAACTCTTTGTTAAACGGCCGGCTAAAACCGTGTTTCTCTAAGTCAAATTCCCAAAAACAACGACGACATGTGTAAGAAAAAGAGACAACGCCCAAATGGCTTAGGACAAAGACGGTGATATACGAAACAAAATCAAGATATCCATAGCATGCGCGACCTCGATTCTTAAATGTGCACAATAGGATCATTTAAGCAAATAAACCCTATAAGCAAGGCATCTTTTGGCAAAGTTTAGCAACATGCTCACTAAGGCAAAACATCATCCCTTGGACCAGGTTTTATCCATTTTATACTATATTTAGATCCCTATACTTAAATCCCTAATTTATAGCTAATGCGTATGAGCAGAAACAAACAATTACACATAATTGCAGATTATGAGACACTCGATACATGGATATAGCATACTCAGACAGGCGCAGGTTGGACAGGTTCATGACAAACAAACGGTGCTCGCAGCAAGAAAGGTTAAACTAGTAGGTTTCCCAAATAACTCTTCAATCCAAAATAACTTAAACTTCACCGGCGAGAAAGAGAATAACCACAACAGCCTAACATGAAAATACGATCTATATCGAGATCCCGATTCTATCGGTTACCTATTACAATATGATAGACTAAGTTTGATTCATGCTTTAGTCGAACAGGGAGAGTGTAAACTGCGTTCAGTCAACAACAGCGATACAACGAACATATTTCATGATATACCATAATATACCGCTTATATACATAGCAGGTATACATTCATATACTAATTCAGTGAACCGAGACATTCAATTCCTATGTTGATAGAGACTTATGACTTAAATGGACTGATTCATGTATTAAACTAAACCAACCAAGTAAGATCAGATACTGAGCATGTATGAAATCGAATGGATTTAAACCAAAAGAAACAACTTAAACACACTCCTCCAAAATCCCAACGTGCATTACGCAAACAGATCACAGAACCCAAAACGTGATTTTTCTACCACTTAACTAATGTCGACGAGGAGAGAATAAGGAAGGACAAGGTCGGGTATTACCTTTTGTGGAGTGCGGTGAAGTGAGCGTCGACGTCGTCGAATCTACGTCTGAACACGATGAACCCGACCCGATTAAAACAACCCGAATCTCAAATGTAAAATCAAAGTAAAGCAATATTGAAGGTATTTTTAGAGTGATGCTACGGCTATCGAAAGGAACCCCTTTTTTTCAATTTCTGTTCCCCCGGTCCGTCCCCACCTTTAATGTTGAACCCCTTTTTTCCGAAGATATATGTCACATATATATAGGTGGAAAAGACTAGGTTTGCTTGGCTCGAACGAGCGGGATTTTTTGAAATCGAAAATTCAAATTGAGTCAAAACTCCTTGCCAATCCGAACGTTGAAAGCCTTTCACGTGATTTGCTTCGTATGTTTGCCCGAAATGGACCGATTTTTTGTTCTTTGTGAAGCTATTGTGTTTTAAGCGAAAAAATGAAAGGTCTTTTCTGTCAACGACAGAGCAAACGTAGGCAAATCAGATATAGGGTCGTTTTTTGTATGGAAATAGTGGAAGACAAGACTGCGATGATGAAAGAGGGACTGCGTTTTGCCTGAAAATGGAAGGGGGATGAAGAGGAGAGAGGAGAGAGGACGACTGAAGTGGGTTGAGGAAAGAGAGAAAGAGATTAGGGTTCGTTTGTTTCATTAAGCTTAGGGGTGGAATTATAGAGGTTGGGCCGGGTCGGGTAGTTGGGTGGATCGGTATTGTGGATATCGGGTCGTTTGAATTTAATATGTTGGTCCGAATTGGGTGGGTACGGAAATGTAGGGGTTGAATTGATGAATAATGTGTTTGTATTGGGCATTTTTTTTTTTCGTCCGAAAATTGTGGCCTTTTCTCCTTCGATCTTAATTCTTTCTTAGGCTTCTAATTTATTAATCGGTATAATATATATATTATGATAAATTATGATTAATAATGATATTAATAGTAGTATAAATAGTAGTGAAAATAAAATACTTAACTCGTCAATAAATTTAGAAGCCCCTAAGAAATAAATTAGAATAAAGGAGGGACAAAATTGGGTGTCAACAGTGGCGATGGTGGCGGATTGGTGGTTTCGGTGAGATGGGGGTGGTGGTGATGAAGAAAATATAATTATTGGAGAATTTAATGGTTAATTAGGGATTAATAGTGTAAATATAATTAATAAAAAGAAAATCGAATGAATAAAGAAAAGGAAATGACTATAAAATTAAAATTTAGGAAATTTCCAAGGTGGCGCTGACGTGGTGCTGGCGTGGCGCTGATGTGGCGAGAGTATGTGTTACACTTCCCACCATGTGACTGGTTTTCAGCTCTGGAGGGGTAAATAATATCACTTTTTCATATATTAGGTGTGTAATAGGTCACTAGCAAAGTTTAAGTGCGATATCGACTTTTGGGGTATAGTTTAAGGGTCAATTTATGTCTTTTGCCTTCTTGTTTCTTAAATTCTTCGGTACTAAACATGGCATGAAAATTATAGTAGTAGGAGTATAATTTAGCTTGTAATTAAAGACTTCTAAGAAGGGACAATTCATTCCATTGCAGAAACCTAAAGAATAAAAAATAGTTCTTCGATCTTTTTTATCATGTAATTGAGGTTTAAAATTTCCATCTTTATGAGCTTAGATTAAGATTTAATGAAGGTGAATGTAGCTTGCTTCATTGCAACCTTGTATGTTTTGTTCAAGCATCTGTAGAGTAATCTGGTAATATATTAAAAAAGGTTCATTCCAGTCCCTAAGAAATGTTACAAGAATGTTTTGAAAGATAAATAAAATAGTTTGCTAGGTGGCATTTTAACATGATTTTTATTTAGTACCTTTTGGTCGAATTGGTTTTTAAAGTTTTTATTTTTTATTTTTTATTTTTGGAGAAAAGCTTAGTTACGTGCTTATTTTTATTTCTGTTTCGGTTAAGTTTGTCTTCAATTAACATATTATTAGATTATTTTGAAAATCAATTTTTTTCCTGTTATGATCGATTTAATTTCCAAACTAACAAGATTATTGTTGCTAGCCTTCCTTGAGTTTGGTTGTTGATTGGATGCTTATTGGTTTCCAAGAGTCCCACTAAATAAGGGTTCAAGACTGGCGTCAAAATCCCAAAAGAAATATTCAAAATCTTTTTATCTATTTATATTATTTTAAAAGCATGAATATAAATGTTGGTTGATTAAAATATTCTTTAAATATTAATAGACTTATATACACTTAGTCTAATTCTACCATATTTCTACTGACTATTTTGTAAATAAAAAAAAAAGCATAATTGAAAATAGAGTTTTAATCAAATTCAACTTCTGATAATTAACTAAAGAATAGGAGTGTTTGCTATCACAATCCTACCTATAATTCTTGGACACGATTAAAAAGTACAAAGTCAAGAAAAAAATATTGAACCGCTTTGATAAGTTCTAATATTCCTAACTCACTCAACATACGTTAGGAATATTATCCTATTACTGCTAGGGAAAAAAAAAACATATGTTAGCCAGGGATATAATATTAGACTTACTTCTGTAAAGGATAATTATACTTTGTAACTCTTACCAAATTTCGTAAAAATGAAACCAAAAAATATAGTAGAGGATACTGCCTTCTGTAAGATGGATTAGTCCGAATTATTTTGTACATATTTAATTTCTTTTCCGTATACAAAATATTTTCTTTTCTTATCAATTTTATAATAATTTACATAGGATAAGTCGTGCAACATCAAAAAGCAGGTAATGAAAGGAAAGGCAGGGATTTTCAATATATGATCACTTAATTCCAAATATTGAATTTTCTTAGTCACAACATATTTGTTATATGGGGGAAAACAAGAACAAAATAAATACCAAGGATATTAATACTTTTGTAGCTCATAAAATAAATGTTTATAATCACAAATAGGATTATCTAATAATTTTTACAGTGATTGAGATGAACTGGGAATAAAATGCAACAGTTTATAGAGACTAGTATGTTATTTTAAAAGCATGAATATAAATATTATTTGACCAAAATAGCCTTTAAATATTGAACGATTTCTATACCCTTTTAGTCTAGTTTTACTGTATTTCTTATTTTCCTTATTTTCCTTGTGTGATTGAAAGTTGTTTGTGCACGCTTGAAGTTGAAGTCTAACAAAGAAAATTAGGTAATTATAAGACCATAATTTGATAGGCCTAGATATTTTTAGATTACTTTATATGTGTGGTCTTAAGAGATAGAATAAGAGTCATTAAACTAAAGTAAAGTATTATTTCAAGACAGTGAGTAAAGTAAACGTTGAATAAAATTATAATCTTAAAGATTTTATTAAAATATTGAACGGTTTTTATTCAAAATATAACTTCGTGCTGGATAAAATTGTATTCTTGAAGAATGTAATTAGTGACAAACTAAGTTTATTCCTCTGCAAATTGATTATGCTAAAACATCTATCACAAAGACTATAAAGAAAGAGTTCTAAATAAGCACTACGTCTAGATTTTCCTCTCATAATTAGGAATGGCCGCCTTACTTTTATGAGTTCGTCCGAAACAATAATTGTCCTAGTGAAATTGGAGTTATCGGTTAGCCTCCACTTTAACATACCCAAAGATTCTAATGTGGTTTTGTTTTAATGTGCAAACAAGTGCAAGCCAAAGAGAGGAACAAGTAATTTTATGGCCTGTGGATAAGGGTGTCAACCAGTTGCTAACCCGGTTTTAACCGGTAACGGACTTGGTTAAACCGGAACCGAACCGAATCGTAGAACCGGTTAACGGTTCCGTTAACAGATAATTGTATACCGTCCGGTTCCAATATTTTAGGAACCGGAACGTTAAACCGCATAAACCGGAACCGGACCGTTAACCCGGTGAAAATTAAAAAAAAAAAAAAAAAAAAGAAAAGCCGTTGGGCCCCGTTAATGGACCCGTTGGCACCGTCCATTTAAAAAATGGCGTTGCCAACGGCCATTTTGTTAATTTTTGCCCCCAAATTTTTTTTTTTTAACACTTTAACCCATCCCCCACCCCTATATAAACCCTTCTTCATTTTCATTTTAATTTACACCAATTCACTCTTCTTCATCTTTCTCAAATCTCAATCTCTCAATTATAATTATTTTGCAATAACTAGCCACAAAGTCTTATTATAGTTTCAACTTTCAATTATTAATTTTGCAATTATAATATTGTTGGTGGAGTTGGTGATTTTGCAACAATCCTAAGTAGCTTTGGTGGATTTGCAATTCTAGCCGCCTTGACTTTGTTGGAAATTAATCCAGGCAATTTGGTACCTTCGTTCCAACTCTATCTTTATTTTTCGCAATTTAATTCTAGCAATTTAATTTACGCAATTTAATTTGTTGTAATTTATTTTCTTGTGATTTATTTGATTGTGATTTAAATTAATTCTATTTAATAATGTCAAAGAGATTAAGACGTGGTGCCGGTAGTAGTAGTCGTATTGTTAGGGGTGCGCTTAATGAGGAAACATTTGTGGAAGAAACACCTAATATAGGTATTGATGTTGGTGGAAATAATCCACTTTTAGGTCATGAGGCAATGCAACAACATTTTACCGACACTTTTAATGAAGACTTAAATGATGATGATGAAACACAACCCCCCGAAAATCCCATAGGAGATACGTGTCCCGTACAATCACATACACACAAGACAAACCGCCTAGAACTCGTAAGCCAACAGCTAAAATTTGGAAATTTATGACTAAGAATAGGAAAGCCAATCAGCTACATGTAACATATGTGGACAAGTATTTAGTTTTAAGCAAGGAAGCTGGTAAGATGGTGGAACGGGTACACTAAATTCTCATATGAGAACCAAACATATGGATCGGGGGAGAGCAAACGGGTTCAAATGTGGGGGATTCAAATGACGATAGACCCACGAACCGGTAGAAATTTTAAGTATGACAAGAAAAAAGAACGCGTAGAAATAGCTAAAATGGTTGCTTATGATTGTTTACCATTTTCCTTTCCCTCGGGTTTGGGGTTTGTTACTTACATTCAACGTTGTTATAATCCGTTATTTGAGGGTATTCCTAGAAGTACTTGTAGAGCCGATGTTATAGATTTGTTTAAAAAATATAGATTTTATTTGCGCCACGTATTTAATTCTTTAAATTGTAATGTTTGTCTTACCGCCGATTTGGGTCTTAGTATTAACCATTTAGATTTTTTTGCTATTACATGTCATTGGGTTGATGACAAGCGGGTTATGCAAAAAAGAATTATAGCTTTTTTTATATGACGAAGGAAAAGGTCGTCACGATGGAAAATTTTAGCCGATTCAATGTCTACTATTATGAGATTTTTTAACATTTATAGAAAAACACTTTATATTACTTTAGATAATGCTTCTAATAATACAAAGGCGAGTTGGTCTTTTAAAAAAGAAATAAACCCTCCTCTAAAAAAATATTTTCATTTAAGATGTAGTTGTCACATTTTAAATTTAATTGTTAAAGATGGTCTTGAGCATTTTGATGATTCTCGTTCAAAAAGTTAGAAATCTTTGTTGCGTTTCTTTTTGTAATGCTAATAGGGGAAGAATTAGAGATTTTAAGAATGCTTGTGTGGAAAATAACCTTAGACCTAGGAAAATTCAAATAGAAATTGAGACTAGGTGGAACTACACTTACATTATGCTACAACAAGCATATGAGTATAGGATTCCCATACAACAAGTTTACAACAAATATAATATCGATAGTCGTGATTGGTTAAATTTTATGCATTGGGAAGATGTTAAAGAATGTATTGAACTCTTAGAAAATTTTAATAATGCAACTCTTGCTTTTTCTAGACAATTTTATCCCACGGTAACCGGAATTTTAGCCTACTTAGCGGAAATAGCTAGAGTTTTACAAGAGTATAAACATAAACCCGATTATCAAGTGGCTATTTTTGAAATGATAATCAAATTTAAGAAGTATTTTTTTCCCATCCCAACTTTATTTATATTGGGTTCCCTTTTAAATCCTTGTTTAAAGCGGGTCTTATACTAAAAAATTTGGTTAGTCAAATTTATACATTTTTAGAAATTGAAGCGGGAACTCAACCATCTTTAGTCAAGCCGAACTCGCTATTGATGATGAGTTTAGAAAAGTTTTTACTCATTATTCTAGTTTGGAAGAACGCGCAAAGACCCGTTGCTCCACGCCCTACTACTTCTCAAAGTAGCAAAAAGGGCATCGGGTTTAAAAGTTTTACATTCACCAACTTCTTCTTCACCGTAAACTTTGATGAATATATATTAAGTATATATATTAAGTATATATAGTTATACATATTTAGTATATATATTAAGTATATATAGTATATATAGTATATATGTATATATATTAAGTTATACATATATTTAGTATATATATTAAGTTATACATATATATATATATATATTAAGTTATACATATATATAAGTATATATAGTATATAAGTATATATATATTAAGTTATACATATATATAAGTATATGTAAGTTATACATATATATGTATAACTTAATATATATATGTATATATATTAGTTATACATATATTTAGTATATATATTAAGTATATATAGTATATATGTATATATAGTATATATATTAAGTTATACCTATATATATAAGTATATATAGTATATATAGTATATATATTAAGTTATCCACATATTTAGTATATATATTAAGTATATATAGTATATATGTATATATATTAAGTTATACATATATTTAGTATATATATTAAGTTATACATATATATAGTATATATATTAAGTTATACATATATATAAGTATATGTAGTATATAAGTATATATACTATATATATTAAGTTATACATATATATAAGTATATATAAGTTATACATATATATGTATACGAAAAACACTATTCCGTATTGCCGACTTGTTATAGGTCGTTAGTCGATAAATTTAAACTTTAATTATAAAGTTGTATAACATATGTAAATATACCTACAATATACAAACAAATACTATAATATATATATATAATACAAAAAACAAAAAAAAAAAACATATTTTAAACACTCCAAACCGGACCGGTTCCGGTTTGGAGTTTAAAAACGGTAAAACCGGAACCGGTTAAGCGGTTCCGGTTTTTTAACCGGAAGGCCGGTTCCTTAACAGTTCCATAACCGGTTCCGGTTGGAAAGTTGACACCCTTACCTGTGGATTTAATTTGTTGAGGAGTTGTGGCGCTTTTTGTCGCATGCATCCGAATCATACAAGTTACAGTAAGTCAATAAGTATATCATCTTTAACATTCACATCCATCAGATTCTGTATTGTTCTTTTATTTAAGATATACACATTAATTTTTAATTGAAAATCAAAAAGACTAGAAAGCACGAATATAATTATTAATTGACCTGAATAAGTTTTAAATATCGAGCGGCATTTATATCCTTGATAAACTTTAATTCTATTTTTTAATGAACTACTCATGTTAGGACTACTCAACACAGGACAGAATGTTATCCTATTACTACTCTCTCCTTCTCAAATTATTTGTCGTGATTACTAAAATAGTTGTCTCAAACTATTTGTCATTTTAAAAGTTCAAGACACAATTAATTATTTTATCTCCATTTTACCCATATTAAGATTTCATCATTAGTGGAAATGACACATAATAGAGTAGACATTTAATAGATAAAGATTATAACTTAGACATAAATGAGGGTAAAATTAGTCAAACTCCTCATAATTAATATTTTTTAAGAGGCATGTACACAAAAAAAGTGACAATATTTGAGACGAAGGGAGTAGTGATATTTTGATACATAGTCAAAGTGATTTTTGTGTGATAAACTTTAAGTTGGGCGGTTTTTTTAATACAAAAATAGAAAAGTGATTTTTGTGTGACAAACTTTAAGTTGGATGACTTTTATATAAGAAAAAATAGAAAAGTATTTTTTGTGTGATAAACTTTAAGTTGGATGACTTGTATGTAACAAAAAATAGAAAAACCACTTTTATGTGGTAAACTCAACGTTTTGTTTTTGGTAAACCAAGAGACTTTAACATAAATAAATAAAGCTATTACAAATAAAGCTATTACAAACTAAGGAGGGAGTGTATCCCAAATTGGTTCAGGGATAGCCCCGTTAAAGTTGTTGATATTACAACCTGTCACAAAATGTTTATATGTAGTTCCTAACATGTCTGTCCAAAACACGGTTAGGATATTTTTAGGGGAACCAATACGGATATGCTTGAATAAAATAGAAATATAAGAGAAAAAACAAGAATATCAGGTAAAAACATAAAGGATAATGGGAAGTATTAAGTGGATACGATCAAATAATATTTTTGTACCTTATACAATAAATAATATATAATTTCAAATAACATCACCTAACATTTGAGAGATTGACAGGGAATAACGTGCGAGACACGTTCATAGAGACTAGTAATACTAAATATATTGATACAAATAATCACCCAACAGTTAAAAATTGAAAGTTGAAGTATATCTAATTTTCATCCTTTGACATGAAATGATCCTTCTATGATCTACCGCGTACGATTTAACATTCAAGAAATATTTAGAAGTAGCACCAATGAACCCTCTTTTAAAAGTAATTTTAACCAAGTTTATCATATGTTTATAACAAATAAATTTATCGATTTAATATAAACTGTGTCTGAACCTTAAGAATCATAAACTTTGAGTTTGAACCTTACTATGTGTTAGCACGAAGGAAAACATTTTCGAAGAATGTTTCAATTTTTTAATTTTTGCTTAGTTAAAATATTTTGATAAATATCTTATAGGGAAATAAAATTCTTTAAAAATTTCCTACATGAAATAGAAAAAGCAAGTTTTATAAGTGACGTGAATTGTCTCCTCACTACCGTTCAACACGGTCACCCGACCACCCCCGCCTTTGCTTAACCCCATCCTCGTTCCCATTCACCCCGCCCCACCCTCGCTCCGCTCAGGGTCTCCCCCTACCCCCTTTTAGTTAGTTACCTAAATTATATATAGATGGTCTTGAAATAATAATTATCTACTTACTTATCAACAACAACAACAATATACTCAGTGTAATCAAACGAGTGGCGTATGGGGAGGGTAGGATGTGCACAAACCTTACTCCTATCATTCTGGGGGGTACAAACACTGATTCTGATAGACCCTCAGCTCAAAGGAAGTGTAATCAAACCAGCAATCAAAGATAGAAAAGAAATAGTGATAACAAAATAGCAAGTCACAACAATCAAAGTAACTACGAATCGAAGAATAATATACTATGCGAATATTAGGTAAGACTATTAGATAAAGAGAAAATGAGAAGAGGAAAGTCACAACAATCAAAGTAGCATATAGTAGTAGAATCGAAGAATAATATACTATGCAAATATTAGGTAAGACTATTAGATAAAGAGAAGATGAGAAGAGGAGACTAGCTCCCGTCTCTCCCTCATAAAAGTATTACAACGCAACTATCTATTACCGTTCTACCCTAGTCACCTAGTCCTTGACCTCTAATCTAAAATAAACAAAAGATACTTATTTTGTAGAAAAATATTTTGAAATATTTTCCTCAAACCAAAAACACCGTAAGAAAGATGAACTTTGATTCTTCACTTTTCCTCTTACTAAAAAATTGAAAATATGGTCCAAACTGCAAAGTCGGACATCTATCCACGTGCTTCAATGCACTATCGAACATCAATGTCTCACATCCATACACATGCTCCAATATACCACTTCTATCTTGTTAGTGCCTTCTCCAATTATTCTTTTTCAACTTAAGACAAATTCCTGGTCTCTAGAGATGTAGAGCATAAACAAATACTATATATTGACTTGTAGTGGAAATTGATGGAGATAGGAAGCAAAGCATTTTTTCTTCTCTTCCACAATTTCCAACTCTTTTTTGTTAGGATTTTTCTTGGATGTCATCTTGCTTTCGGCAAGTTTGGTCCAAATCCATCACTATCCTTATTTCTTTTTTATTTCCCACCCTCCCATTTTCCTTGTTCTAGAACAGTATATGAATTTCAGGCCATTCAAACGAGTAATTAAACTTGCATCATTTATTTTTCTTTTACTTTTTCGGAAGGAGTGGACCCGTAAATTAGGAAGAAAGAAAAATAAGAGAAAACTCGCATGTAAGTGAGACAAAAAATTGTAACCATTAGACTAGAGCTCCAATCTTGTCTTTATTTTTTCTTGTGTGAAAATAATTCACACCTTAAGTTTACTTTAAAATATCAACTGTTACTTCAATTTTGTACAATAGTCATTCTTTTCCTTATATCTCAATAATTGACGAGTAAGAAAATATTGAATTACCTGATAGTCCCCATTTTGGGAATGTCTAGTATCAAAGTCACTGAATGGGTAAGTCGTCAATCCCTGAATGTACTTTATTTTCTGGGTTACAGACACATATTTTACCAGAAATTTCTAATCTACCCTTATGTGGTTCATGTGGAAGCATAGACTCACACGTAAGTGATGCAGGATAAGTTGCAACTGTTAGATTGGAGCTCCAATCTTGATCTTTTTGGATAAAATCATTTAAACCCCAAAATTTTCTTTAAAAATCAAATTACTGTTTCAACTTTGAAAAATAGTCAATTATGGACAAATAATTTCACGGGAAAGAGATAAATTTGCATAAGTTGTATGAATTATAAACATCAAATCATGAGTATAATATTTGAAGGATTCAAGTGGATCATCCATCCACCACCTTGTTGGTACTTTTGGTAATTTTCCAAGCATATGAATCTGAAATTGTATCAATCGTTATTTTTTTTGCATAGTCAACAATTATGGGAACCACCAAAAAAAAAAAAAAACAATTATGACAAAATAATATGAGCAATAGTGGTCTATAGGTCAATAAAAATCGAAATTATTTATTGCAGTTTGAATATGACAATTTGACCGCTAGGTCAGTCATCCCAAGTGAGATGAAATTGTATTAACTGTTGAAAACCAAAGATCACATGATTAATCTTTGAAATTAATCTTTTCAACTAAATAAAGATAGCACAATGTTAGCATGAAAATACTCCCTCCGTCTCAATTTATGTGATATAATGATTAGGCACGAAATTTAAGAAAAAAGGAAATTTTTTTAAAACTTGTTGTCTAAAATATGTCATAGTTATTTGTGTGACTGTAAATAATTTTATTAAGGGTAAAAAGGGAAGTTTGAAATTAAATCATTTCTAAATATAGAAATGTATCATTCTTTTTGGGACAAACTAAAAAGAAAATTGTACCACATAAATTGAGACAAAAGCAGTAATAAACTTCTAAAAATAGTTCAAATATAATATATTTCTCACATAAAGGGACTATAAGCATATATTTTAATTAATTAAAAGTTATATATGTTAAGTCATATATTACAAGATCAAATCCAAATTTACCAGTAACACTGAATATTCTAAAATAGAAACATTTTACTATCATAAATTGTATTAAAAGGAGTTATTAAGATAAATATATACCAAAGGTGGAAGCTTCCCTGAAAACTCTCATCTTATAGATCTAAATGCCACGTGGCAGATGTGACTCACACCATGTTACATCCCACTATCCCAGGATCCCATTAACAACAACCATATGTTAATGTTAATTGTAACATCTGATTGTCCTTTTTCTGTTATTGCTCCACACTTGTCCTAGAATATATTCACACATCAACACATATCATATCATATATATACACATACACACATAATATATACACTCTTAACTCTGTTCTTTGTATGATCAGTGTCTGAATTTACTGATATATTTGTTTGTACTTTTAGTAGAAGTTGCATGTCATTCTTGATTAGAGGAGCTACAATTTCTAACCAAAGGTACGACCATGAATTAATTAATAGTCAATGTCTTTGATTTGACCTCTATATATAGTGTATTAAACACATCTGAAAAAATTAATTTATATATATTGTGATTGTTACAACTGGCTCTGTATTCAGTGACTTAAAATCCTGAATTCGCCATTAGTGATTATTACAATTGATGGATCTATTGATGGTTTTTTGGCTATTTATCTTTGATATGTAGATTTATATGCTAGTGATCTTGATTTGGTATATATAATAACTGTTACAATCTGGAGCCTGTTAGTTTTGTGACAAAAGTTAGGATCTTTTTGATCAGCCAAAAAAGATAGGCTAAAAAGGTAGTATCTTTCAGAATTAACCACTCTTTTGTAGGTAGATCATGGAGTGAAACAACCATAATAGCTTTATTGGTGCAGAGGGGGATGTGGAGTTGTAGCACCGGGTTCATATGAGCCTAGTACTTTCGATGGGTAGCATAAATTATTTTGTAAAGATCCCCTAAAATTGCAAATCGTATATGGGGAACCATAATTTAGAATACGGGTTTAGTACTAAGAACGTTAAAGATGGAACCAATAGATTTTAAATCCTGAATCTGCTTGTGTTGGACTTTGACCTTGTGATAGAGGCGAGACTTGAGACTGGGTGATTGTTTTAGCCTCAAAATCACCAATTGGAGAGAAAAATTAAACTGTGTTTGTAAAGAGGAAGGCTAGTCATTAATGTTGCTACAATTTGTTAATCAAACGTAGTTTCAGATTCTTGCGTGGTTCTGGTTAGACACACAAGGGCTTGTTAGTACCTTTGATTGATCCAGCCTTTACTTCGCTTAGGTAGTGAATAAATCACCTACTTCTAAAGATGCAGGTGTGCATACCATATCTGAGACTGCTAAGACAGCATACATGCCAAATATCAATCACCTACTACTAAAGATGCAGGTGTGCATACCATTTCTGAGATTGCTAAGACAGCATCCATCCCAAATATCGATATCATAGATCCAAATCATATAGAAGTGTGACATGTGGGCTCACGGAACCTAGTCAGGAGTCACGACTTTCGTATGCATTAAGTGTGACTACACAGTAGCATAGGCTTGAAAACCGAAATGCAATTCTTTTAACAGTACTTATGTGTAATTTAAAGCATAATTATAAGGGATCTCGTTTATGAAATGTATTTGGAGATAGGAAATATCGTGACTATCAAATAGAAGTTCTAGTTGATCCGTATTTCTTTATTTCAAAGTAAATCTTGTTCCCTTTTGTCTATTTCTATGGAGTTTTATATATGAAAATGTATTTGTTGACACATGGGAATTTCGATTTTTATGTTAGTGGATTGGTGAAACGCCTCACTTTGTTTATATTGGTCTTGCTGCAGTTAAATTATAAGTACTAGACACCAGTATCAATAGCATTTATCATGTTCCGCCGCAAGACCCATTCCCATTGTGATCAGGAGGCGGGTGAGGATCAACCGCACAAGGTAATCAATCGTTGAAAAGTTTAAATTTGTTTGTCGAATTTTCTGTTTCTAAGTGCGTTGAAGATAGAAACAACTTAAGCTTTTAGATGAGATGGAACCGTACCTTCAGTAAACTCTTTCTTTCAGAGCTCAATTAAATCATAATTTGTTCCCTGAGCCTATTAAAACTTTTAAATAGTTGTTGACGTTATAAAGATGGATAATTCTTTCTTAATACTGCTTATCATGAGAAAGTTTCACGGAGGATAAGGAAGTATATCTTCTTGATACTTCTGAGGGACTGTGGACGTATTCTAACGACCAAATCATCGTGTGTTTTTAACTTGCTCTAATCAGATCATATCTATGAGTGAGTGGCTGTTACTTTTATTGCAGGTTAAGGAGCTTAGAACTTCCTTGGCGTCACTATCAGGACGCAGCTTACAGTACTGCAATGATGCATGTTTAAGGAGATACCTCGAAGCGCGAAACTGGAACGTTGATAAATCAAAGAAGATGTTGGAAGACTCCTTAAAATGGAGGTCAAGTTTCAAGCCTGAAGAGATCCGTTGGGTAAGAAAAGAGACGAATTTGTATGTTGTGGTTATCTTCTTGTTGACAAGTAACACGTTGTGGTTATAAGAGTTAGCTTGCGATAACTTATTTTTGATGTCATGAATTGCTAAATGTAGAGAATTTCTAGTGTTAGAGACACTAAATGTTTTTATAAGATTAGACTCAGATGGGCTTATATAGTGCAATAAATCATTGTTGGACTGAGGCGTAGTTGTTATGAACTAGAAAAAAGTACTGCATGATAAACAGTTGGTTGTTATTTTGCATACATGAAAGATTTGATATTTTTGTGATTGTTGTCTTTATTTCTATTTACCAACGATTCATTTGTCATAATTATTAATATCTTGTCGCTACTAGATGATTCTTTTTATTTTTTATTTTTTTTTTAAATAAAATAAAATATGCATGTATATCTTTGAGTGTTCTGCCTTTCCATCTGCAGACATCTGTAGATTTTTATGTCCCTAAAAGTATTTTTGCATCTGCTGAACGTATAATTTGCAATTTGTCAGCATGAAGTTGCAGTTGAAGGTGAGACCGGGAAGGCTTTTAGAGCAAATTTCCGTGACCGCGATGGCAGGACCGTTCTTATCTTGAGACCAGGAATGCAGGTGATAGTCTTCAAAGTTTGTTTTATGGTAATTGGTATAAAATTTTGAATCGGTTGTCATAATTCTCACTTATATTTTTCAGAACACGACATCACTAGACAACCAGATGAGGCATTTGGTGTATCTGATAGAGAATGCAATTCTTAATCTTCCACAAGGCCAAGAGCAAATGTCATGGTTGATAGACTTCACAGGATGGTCTTTAACCAATAATGTTCCCATCAAATCTGCTCGTGAGACGGTCAATATTTTGCAGAATCACTATCCTGAAAGACTTGCTATAGCATTTCTGTACAACCCTCCGCGAATTTTTGAAGCATTTTGGAAGGTTTGATCTGAATCTTTTCGTTTTCTTTCACCTCTTACCTTTTACTTGACCAAACAAAAACCAAACAAAATTTCAGTTCTTCTTTCTGATCAGTTATTTCAAGTGTTCTAACCTTGCTGATTGTATTGTGTTACTATTTTAAAGGCCAATGCTTACATTTTAGATCGCAGTATATATACACATTTATATGAAATGATTCTCCTTGGGTGAAGATCAACCTAATAGTCTATTTGGCCAAGCTTTCCGAATTTGTTTGTTTTTGAAAGTGTTTTTAAAAAAAGTACTTTTGCAGAATAACAATTTGTATTTGGCTAATCAATTTGAAAAGCACTTTTGCTAATATTGAGCAAAAGTGTTTATGCGGAAATTCTACTTTATTTGGCAGAATTCTAAAAGTGCTTATGCGGAAATGTTACTTTATTTGGCTTCTGAAAAACAGTTTCTGCTACTACTCAAAAGTATCAACCACATCCCCAGTTACTTCATCTATCCTTTTATTTGAAAAAAAGGCATCCCACAGACAAAGCATCCCACGTTCACGTAGGGCCCACGAAAGGGCTGCACACCAAAAAGTGTGACATGTGGGTAGCCAACTCGGACGCAAACATCGGCAACCGATTCCACCACACGAACCGGCGAAACCTATACGTCACACGGAGATAACTTTACTATTGTTCCAAAGCCTTCCCTTCATCTTTCCTTATATATATGCTGATTTGTTTTCCTTCTTGTTCCAGATAGTCAAATATTTTCTGGACCCCAAAACAATGCAGAAGGTCAAATTTGTTTATCCAAAGAACAAGGACAGTGTAGAACTGATGAGGTCATACTTTGACATGGATAATTTACCAACTGAATTTGGAGGAAAAGCAAATTTAAAATATGATCATGAGGAATTCTCAAGGCAAATGGCTCAAGATGATGTGAAAGTTGCCAAGTTTTGGAGTTTTGACAAACACCACACTGAAACTAATGGCTATTCTGCAGCAGAAGCTACTCCAAAAACTGAATGTCTTGCTCAACCAGTCGTAGTATAGAACTTTAGATGCTTTGCTAGAGTACCACCTTCTATTCTTCTATGCATGAGTCTAAATAAATGACAACAAATGTAAGATCATAAGATGTTCATTTAAAGAATAGGCAATAAACGCTAGGCGATTTCTTCCTATTTATTTAAATCTTGGTTAACTGAGTTACATGGTACCCTATGCTGATAGAATACAGCAAATAAATAGTGGGATGGATTAGTCGGAGTGTGGGCAATCCGGACACAACCGTAATAAGAAAAAGCATAGGATGTCCCTTCCAATTTATTTAAGCCTTGGATGACGGAATTACATGATACTTGCATTGGTTGGTAGGTGGTAGCAAGTAATTGGTAAGGTGGATTAGTCGTATGCACAATTCGGACACATCCGTAATAGAAAAAGTAAAAAAATGTCCACTTATTCAAGACCTACTTCTTATTAGCCCTCCATCCTAGATGGTTCAGTTGCGCGCGGTGCAACAAATTGATTGAAAACTATGATGGGGTCGAATAAATCTTGTTGTTTGTATTAATATGTATTGCATGACTGAAAGGAAGGTCGGTCTGCCGGAGGATCCTTTTAGATAGATGACTCGTTGGGCAATCACATGCACAGAGGGACTTCTTTAGGGAGAAAGACTTGAATAAATTTGTTGTTCTAAAGGAGTTTTGTAACAATTGCTTTCACTGAAAGAAATTTTGTTAAAATCAAAATTAATAAGATATTACCTTTTATTAACAATGTCAGAAGATATTAAATGGATTGACTATATTATCATTTGAAAAAAAAATGAAATTATTAGAAGAAATCGATTATAAAAAAATAAATAAAATTAACTTTGCATTTTAAAAGGCTAGAAAAATAAACATCAAAATAAATAAAAATATATGTGGAGTTTTCTTCAAAAAAAAGGTAGGGCCTCTCATTCAAGGCTGACTTTAGGCCTCAAACTTTCTTGAGCCGCCCTCAAGGCTAACTCAATAGTAGCCAGAAGCTTTTCAACCCAACTTGTAGGTTATTTGTGCCTCTTGATAAGTAAAATCAACTTGCTTAGAAGATAAAATCAAATTGCTGTAGCTTTGAATCCTAAGGTAATATCTTCTCAATCTTTCATAAATTTAACCTATTTTTGTTCATTATATGTAGTAATCACGAAAAAGAAAAAACTTGTCTAAAAGATTAGTTAACCTACCAATTCTAGAAGTAGGATGTTTGATAAGAAATAAACACTAAAAACAATAAAGTCACATGTTATACTATTAATGGTCCTGATTTCTGAATTGCATATAACCAGGGGTGGTTCAATAAAATTGGTGGCCTAAAGCTAAATCATAACAAAAAGTCTCAAGTATATTCAATAATACTAGCTCACGCACGTGCATCTCGTGCGGCGCAGGAAATATACAAATTTTCTGATTGAACATTCATCGTCGTGTAAGAGATCGTCTAGTGAAATTTTCGCCGAACCTCAGGAAATGCTAGATATAGAGAGACAACACGAGCTAGCCGCCCCGAGAGTTTATGTTACACCTTGGAAAAATCCCCCGTACATGTACAGTGAATATGATAATAGAGGACATGTCGTATGCGATGTTTTCACGAGTAGGAGAGAGTATTAGATGACCCTTAATGCGATTTTAAAGGCATACGATGCAAGGATAGGAAGTTGATAAGGAAGGCGGATCATACGTGGTGTATCGGATAAGAATTTTGAATAACGGGTCCACGATAGCATAATGATGTCTTAGAGAAGATTAATAACGCCCCTAATATTGATATTGAAGTGTTAAACAAGTTCCAAGAATGCTCCCAAGGATCGGAGATCAAACGAGACGACAAGAACGAAAATGGAATCAACGGGGCATTATACGGTCCAATCTACTGACCGTATAAATTATACCACCCGTATAATTGGCCGTATAATTGGCCAAAGAGGGGACCAGCCACTGGACCGAATGTACGCCAAGACATACGGTCCGTATAAATAGTACGGACCGTATGTTGGTCCGTAGGTTGTTGCCCGACCAGTTTTTAATACACTTGTGGGATCATTTCCTCATTTCATTTCTTTCACTCATCTTTCACTCTCCAACCCAAGAACCCTCTAGAACATTCTCCAAACACTTCAAGCACAAGAAAACCAAGGAAATCAAGGATCAACAACATCAAATTCATGAACCCGAGTGTATGAAACCCAAGTAAAGTTATCTTCCTCAAGGAAAATCAAAAGAGAGAAAATAGGTTTTGGTGCTAGAAGTGGAAACTCCACTCAAGACTTGTTCTACCACCATCCAAGGTAAGTTTCATGATCTTTTCAAGTTGTTTAAGGTATTGGAAGGTTAAGATACCCGATTTATAGAAAAGCATAGCAAATGGGTCATTCAAGAGTGAATAGTTTCATAATTGAAGGATAGTAGAATTGAATCACGAATGTTGAGCGTTGTGACACAATATGTTACAAATGACATGTAGACTAAGAGATAGGTATGAAGTATGCGAAATTATGATGGTGGGCTACAAACTATAAATGTGAGTTAATTGGAAGAAAATGGTGGATTTTTCTAAATGTACATAAATGGTGATTGTTGATTGTGATATTGTAAGTGGTATTGTGAATGTTGGGAGTTGATATAGAACATGGGAAAAGTAGTAGAAATAAAGGAAATGTCGCCCAATTTTTCCCTAGAATTAACGACGCGTTATTGTAGTTGGTTAACTAATGTTAATTCGGATTCTTTCATGAAGGTAGCGACGTGATATCAAGGGAGAACAAGCGAGAGGTAGTTAGTTAAACGACAAAGGTATGCGAGGCCGCCCTCTTTCCAAATGGCATGAATCCCATAAAGAAGCTCTTTTACTCTTCATGAGTCCATGTATTTCAAGAAGCTAAAAGCCTAGATCCGTAATGTCTATATAAGATAAGAGATATGATGTGATGATGCTACTTATCGCCTACACTCACCTCATATGTCGATTCCTTCGAGTGAGTGCGGATTGTTTATAATTGCCCATAGTAAGATCGGGAGTTCACGACCTTCCGTCGCCCCGATAGAACACGGTTAGTGCGAGTCTTCGCATGTATATATATATATGATAAGTACATTATTATGAGCATTGCATGACAAAAGCATAACATGATAAGAATATTATTACAAGTATTGTATGATGAGCATGTCATGAGCACATTACACCGCGCCTAGTTGGCCGGGCAGTCACCGCTAAGGCGGGCAGCTATACGGATACACCATGACCTTTTGGCACGGGCGTACACCACAGCGGGCGGTACGAGATGGTACCCGGACGCTGCTAATGTTATTGATTATCATACCGTTCCGATATGGACGGGCAGCTTGCATATTATGCATATATATGAGATTATGAGAAGTATGAGCAAGACAGCATGCATCATTTCTTTTATGATTGTCATTCAGATGCAGATGTTTCATATTGATGTTCGTATTATATTAACCCTGTCTTTCTCATCGTTTATGCCTCTCATACTCAAGACATTATTCGCATCGACGTCCGTTTCGGACGCCGTGTTCATGCCCACAATTGTAACGGGGAGCCGAGCTTGGACCTGCATCCAGCCCTCGATTTGGTTGAAGGCACTCCATTGTTCGGAGGTGCCTATGACTAATTCTTTTGTTGTGTATACATATATTCATTTTGGGCACGACGAGCCTTGTTCCATCCATATGTGAGTATGTCCGTGCAGGCTCGTAGATGCGCGATTAATGGTTAGATGGTCTCACGAAATGACATTGTCGTATATATTACTTGTTTTGGCAAGGCGTACCGTATATAAAGCACTTATGTTCCCATATAAATCATGATTTCCTATAATTCATGCATTAGCGAGCAGAGAGCATTAATAGAGTAGAATGAAGAATAGAATAAGCGGTGCTCGTGGGTAGCCTCGGGTACCCGTCGCGGCCCCTAGCTGGGTCGTGACAAAAAGTGGTATCGAGCCGATTCGTCTCGAGGAAGTTGTCTACGAGCCGTGTCGCTAGTAGCCCCGTTTATGCGGTGTTGCGCGCCACGCCAATAAACAAGGGGCTACAGGCACTTAGGAAAATGACCGTCTTTCTTCTTATGAAATCGTGCGACAGAGCCATATATAAGATGTGTATCTTCTCCTAATAGTGCGTTGTGATTTCGCAGATGCCAAAACTGAGCCGCTAAGGCCGCCTAAGGCAAAGCTACGACAAAGTTGCGGGGCGGAAAGAGAGCCGCCTATGAATGTTGAGGAAGGAGAGTCCCATCATGAGGCTTCACCTAGTGCCTCCACTACTCCTCCTATTACGTAAGTGGGGTTTCTATTCAGTTCCTCCCCCGAGCCGGGGTCAACAAGTGCTTTCAGGCTATTAACCTATTGACACAATTGGTTGCCGCCTGTGCACAAAGGCAAAATGCGGGCCGAGTGATCGTTCATCTAGTACGAGAGCCCGTGATTTCATGGCCCTAAACCCCGAATTCTTTGGGTCAAAGCCCAAGACCCGCAAATTTCATTGACGAAGTGTCCGGGACTTTACGGTTATTAAATAGCACGGGGACCTGTCCGTGTTCGGTTTATAGACTCGCGATGTGCGCGTGTCGTGGTACAAGAATGGATAGCAACAAGAGGGCGTGTACCCATCTCCACCCGCGTGGCAAGAGTTTGAGGATGCCTTTATTCGTCACTATCTCGCCACCCTTGAAGTTCGCCGAACTAGAGCGGACAGATTCCCCGAACCTAAAAGCAAGGGCAATGAGCGTAGGAAGTATAGTATGAGGTTCAATTCTTGCTGTGTATGCTTCGCCGTTATAGTGGCCGACATGGGAGGCAGATTTATCAATTTGTGAGTGGACTAGGGCATATATATATAAAGAATGTTTGAAGGCCCTTTGCAAGACGGGATGGACATTTCCTGTCAAAGCCCATGCCTGCATCGAGTGAACGACAAGCAACGCTCCCAAAGAAGCTCGATCGCGATAATGACCGAAAACAAGAGAACCGACGAGTCTGTGAGCGGAGCGTGTGCGAGGACCGAGACAGACGTATTCTAGGCACTCGGTCGTCGATCGACCAAAGGCGCGCCTCACTAGGTTTCCGTACAGTAGGGTTGATCGCTGCTCCCAGGCGGGACGTACGTAGCTTCGAAGGCCTCTCGATTCTCGCTTGTAGGGACCACAAGCACAGAGACCTCCCACATCACGCGTACAAACAAACGGTGACGATTCCCGGGACAATGTCGTCCGGGTTCGGATGCTTGTTATACTTGTGGGCGGTGTTGGTCATATGATGAGAGATCGCTCGCCGGCCGAGGGGTGCGGGACCCACCACAAAGTTCGGGCAGAGAGAGAGAGATGTTCGTCTTCGCATACTCGCGGGGCGCACGTACCCCCCGTACGTCGGCAGTAGTAGTGCAGAGGCAGGGGGGTATCCACTGTGAGGTGCCCGAAAGCCCGTGTATATGCACTAGCGGGTCGATGATCTTCGAGTCCTCCCGCACGTCAGCACAGTACCTCGATTATATCTCTCTCGCGACGTATATGCTCGATTGATCCGGTTCTACCTTTTCACATATTACTCCGTATATTGCCGATTGATCGTTGGCGACTCCGAGTCAATTAAACCTTTTCGAGGTATCCACTCCGGTTGGTGATCCCGACAATAGCGAGACAAGTGTATAGGGGGTTGTGTAGTGATTATATGTGATCGCCGTACAAAGGCCGATTTGATTGAATTGGAAATCATCGACTTTGACGTAATCATGGGTATGGATTGGTTGGCATTGTTGACACCCAATTTTGTCCCACCTTTCCTTCGAGATACCTATTTTTCGCTTCCAATATTTTGGGCAACTTTAAAAATAATTATTTGCGTTTTTACTATAATTATTAGCTTTATTAATACCGGCATTTCATTATCCTGTCATTATATTTTACAACTGTTACTACTACCATTATTATTATTATTATTATTTTATTACCGGCATTATCATAATTTGCATTATAATCATTTCAGCATTTTTTACCGCATTATGCACACGCATAGCATTTATTTTCGCAAAATTAAATAGCAACATTTTATTTACTGTTGACTTTCAAAATATTGCACGGCTATGACGACGTCATACAATTTTTTTTTTATATCAGATAATATTTCAACACATGTTAGCATATAATTAGTTAAAATGGGTCTTTTATTTAAATTTAGGAGCCAAGCTATTTCTCTATATTAGCCCATATTTCAATTCATCAACCCAACACTCCTTAATTTCAAACCGATGCGTTTCGATACACAGTCGACATTTTAAAGCAACAACTTAGCAGCCCATATTTTCAACCAACTCGGTCAAATAATTGCCCGACGGACCCGGCCCAATACGTAACCGGATCGAGCCCGATTTGCCTAAAACAAATGAAACCTTAGGGTTTCGTTTCGTTCTCTCGTATGCTTCTCTCTCTCCCTCTCTTCGCTCCTCGTCTCTCTCTCTCTCTTCCCCCCCCTCTCTTTTCTTCCCCCGCTCCTCCCACCCCCGGTCCCCCCCCCTATCTCTTCCCTATTCCTCCCCCCGCTCCCTTTTCTCTCCCCA
>NC_081353.1:40976831-41013912 GCF_029784015.1 Lycium ferocissimum | reverse complement strand
TATTTTTGGGTTATTTTTAAAATTTATGGTCTTAAATATTTCTTATCACATTTGCTCAGTGCTTACTAATAAAATTTAAGCACGAAACAAATTCGATTATGGCCTACGTATATTCAATAAAACTAATTTTCTCTGCCAAGCATGCGCGCATCTCATGCACAACACGTGCATCTCGTGTGCCGCAGGTGCACACATTGCCGTCTTGATTTACGCTTATCGTCCTTCACCACTAATCCCTCTGAATTTGACTTATCCTCTCATTTCTAGTAAAATCTAACTTCCTTATCCTGTTCCATTTCTCCAATCCGCATAATAGCATCTAAATTTCGAGAAACTATTAAACTTATTTACATTCCTATTGTCACTATCAACCATCCATCATCTAAACAGTAAAAACCGCTCTATAATTTCTGAAATTCGAATTTTCAGAAACCAATTTGCGCAAATCTAATTCCAAACATTTTGTGGTCATTGTCTCATTTGAGGATTCTAGTTATTTCAGGGAACAACTTCACTGGGATGATTTCAAACTTCTTAGATTTTAGTGCCAATGATGCTTCGTAGAACCTCTCAAATAACTTCACAGCTTGCTAACCATTACATGTACTGGCTAGACTTGGATTAAAACTATCTAGAACAGTACTGGAAGCATTACAAGTACTGGCTAGACTTGGATTAAAACTAACTAGAACACAACTGGAAGCAGTCCAGCTTTTTGTTTGCTTTATTCTCATTGATCTGATTAGTGCGGCAATCGTCCTTGCAGAATTCAAGTAATCTGCATGAATTAAGCACTGCATTACTTTTAGTAATCAGGCAGCTAATATCATATACTCCCTCCGTCCCAAAAAGATTATCCCTTTTGAGGAAAGCTTTAGAGAAATAAAGAAGGAAGATTAAAATGTGGTTAAAGCGCCTTATATATTTGTGTGTTGTAAATCATCCTTCTACAAAGCTTAAATTGTTTAAATATAGAAATATAGCAATCTTTGGTGACAAACTAAAAGAAGGGCATGACATCTTTTTTTTTTTTTGGGACAGAGGGAGTAGTATCATTCTATGGTAAGAACATGTTAAAGAAGTTCAACACATTTACTTAAAACGCAAAGGACCATTCTTTTAATGAAACATATTATGTGCAAAGGAAAACAGACCTTTGCACCTCAAAGAAAATAAGGAGATCAGGAGCACCCAAAAATGCCCCTGTTTCTGAAATTCGAATGTGAATAAAGATTGGGGTTACCAATTGGGAATTGGAATTGGAATTGGGATAATTAGTCACGTGTGTGGACAGCTGTGTGCCACCTGTTTAATGACTTGCCACTGTGGATGCCAGCTCAAATAAATATCTTAACCGAATTTGGGACTAGGCAGTTAGTTACTTTACTCCATGGAGACTCACTTCTTATTCTTGTTCTTTTACTCAGTTTTAGCTAATAACCCCATCCTCCAACTATGCTCCAACTTGGATCACAAAGCAACAATTACTGGCCAAGAAAATCAGACCCTGCATATTGTGGCTATAAAGTTAACAAATTTGTTGTTCATTCCATGCCAAGTCAAAATCAGCCAAGGAGTTTGCTGTCCATTTTTACTCACTTCACATCATTCAACTGATCATCAGGTTTCTTTCTCCCATGGCCAATAATTCCTGACTGCTTTGCCCAAAAGTTATCACTTGCAAGTCTTGATTTTCTCTCTTTATCTAATAATTTCATCGCAAGTACTGCTCCTATAAAATTTAGAAAATTGAGTTCTTTATCTATCTGCTAATTCACTCACAGGTTCAGTTCTACAAAAGCACATCAACATCTTAGACTAGAAGGCAACTAAAATTTTTTTGGTAAATAAGATCTTATATTACCAAACTGAAACAGTTAAGTACAGAGAAATGGTCTTGCTAATGGACATAGTCCCAGTAGTCCGACTTGCAAACAACATTCAACGACTACTACAATTACAACAGTAGCTAGGATAAATATTGTGATTATCTAGCCATTTTCTCAGGCGACTCCAATTTCCAGCTTTGATATGCACTTCTTGAATGATCTTCTTGACAACTTTTATTAATCAACATGCGCTAAGTTTTCAGAATTGGTTTAAACACTTTTTTTTGGATAAAAAACTGCAAACTGGACATGAAGCCCCAACTATAGATAACACAACTACTAAGCTAAAAGGGGCAGTCCGGCTTTTTATCGCTTTGTTCTCTTTGATCTGATTATTGCGGCATTCAGCCTTGCAGAATGCAAGTGATCTGCATTAATTACACTACATTAGCACAAATAAATCATATATAAAAAGAAAAAAACAAAAATGAATAGTACCTTTACATACATATATATATATATATATCATTTTCTGGATTCAGTAGAGTGGAAGTAGTAGTTACACTCTTTTGGGAATTCTCCCTCTGCTGTTAGTCCAGCATAAGTGGAGGAGCTTGCATGATCATACATTAGTAGTATATTTTAAAGTAAGTATAGATTAGTGTTGAAAGTGAAGGAAGGGAGTGAGCTAGTTTATAAGGGGGTTGGATTGTGGGGGTAGGATCTGCTGCATGTGACAGTTACAGGAGTTTATACAACAAGGTGTGAATGCAAGTGAAAAATTCAAGAATGTTCGCACTACTATTTTTATTTTATTCAATTTAAAGTTAAATATACAATTAAGCTATTTAAGAAAGGGAATGTCCAGTAAAGTTGAGATGGTTTAACCTATTTAAGAAAGGGAATATCTGAATTTTGATTCTACAAGTTTTACCGGACAAAAGCGCACAAACTGAGCTGTTTTCTGATATTGTTTATTTACTCCAAGACTTCTGCATTTGCGCACTGATATCTCCACTAAAATCACACCAATGAAGAAAGATAAATAAGATCATACCTCTTCTAGATAAAAAATAAAAGCATCTCAACTTTAAAGTCTAACAAATGGTTTCAGATTTTAGAAGGTCCTACTGGTTTCTCAAGATTATCCCCTACTGGTTTTTTCAAGATTTTCCCATCCAAAACGCAAAGTTCTTTTTTTTTTTTTTTTTTTTTAAATAAAATGACTTTTATTACCAAAACTTGAAAATTACAAAGCAGAAAAATGAGACTGAAGTTACAACACATCTTCAGCCTCAAACTACCATCACGCTCTAACTCTAAACAATTAAGTGGTTGCTAGAACAAAATGCAAAGTTGAAAGGGGCAAAATTGAGAATTTCTAATTGAGTTCAATCAACCATGCTCATTGTACACCCCAACTCCCACTTCTAATATAGAGAATTTCAATCCGGTTCTCACCTATTTTAATTTATATTATTGTGTCAAAAAATCTGAAATATTATTTTAAGGACACACTAACATTGGTCATTAAGAAAAAGCAATTGATTCTATTAAAAGTATGTGGTTAGTTATTCATTTCATGGGAACTCAGTTTTTTCTTCTTCTTTTACTCAGTTTTAGCTAAGCAGATCCAACTAAGCTCCAACTTGGAACACAAAGCTTTACTGGATTCTTTAGCCAAAAAACTGGCCAAGAAAATCAGACCAATTGGACTGGACTAAGAAGAAGTCACCAAAGAAGTTCGCTGTTGATTCTTTAGCCAATTTTCCTCACTTGACATCTTTTAACTCATCAGGTGGGCCAATCCTGACTGGTCTGGCCAAAAATTAAATCACTTGATCTCTTTCAGATTTCAGATTGGCCAACTGGTTAGTTAAGCCTGTTTTGTAAAGTGCATTTTGGTAGTTAGAAGAGTAATTCTTGGCTTTCTATGTCAGAGCAAAAAAGTTCAAGATGTGCCTAGCTCTTTATCCAAATCTGTGCCTGAATTCTGCTCAAAATATGCCATATCAAGGGGAAAAGTTCTTAAACTTAAGTCAGCAAGTCAACCTGCAACTCCTAGCAGTAAAGCAAGCTCCTGCTAATCATCTCAAACAGGATCCTCACATGATTCCCCCGTTCTCAAGCTCTTATTCCTTAAGTCTATTCACAAAACCCACTCATGGTTGATGAAAGTAAGGTTCATCATTTTTCTGAGCTACTGTCTAGAGCATAAGACTCTTTGGATTATTTTACTTTCATGTAAGTATGTCTTAACATCTTAATTCATGATTTTAATACTATTTCAGCCAGGGGATTTGGGAAAGTATTGGGACCTTTGAGTCTCTTGATGCTGGCAGTCAGAGCATATCTTCTGATAGCAGCAGTGCGTCGGATAGGCATCCTGCCAGCCAGAATAATTCACCCAACTATAGCAATGCCAGTGAGCACACACCAAAGGCATTGTCGGACAGCCAACACAGCAGCACTCCTCATTCACCAGATCAATCTGTCAACAATATCACTGAAGTCTTCAATAAAATTCAACTTATGAGGCAGCCTGGCAGCAAGAATCTTACTCCTATGCCATCGCCGGGTGATAGTGGTGATTTTGGTGAAGGGACACCACCAGCAGAGCTTGCCGGAAGCAGTGAAAATTCCTCCCAGGATACTGTGAATTCAAATTTGGATAATACTCAAATAGTACATGATAGACACTTTGGTAACCTAATACCTTCATCCCAGCACACAGTCAATAACCAAAATCTTCGTATCAATACTAAAGAGAATTCATTCTACTCTACATATGGTTCGAGTAATCTTTCTGGCTCCTCAAATTACCGGTTCTCTTCAACTGTTACCTTCTCAAAAAAAATATTACCGATTCTCTGATATGTCCTTTGAGCATTTGGACTCTGCTCACAATGTTTCAGATGCTTCTAGGTGTTCCATCTCCTCACAAAATGCAGTAAGTTCAAATATGCTCCATGATTTGGCAAAAATGAACCACTCTAAAAGCTTAAACCTTGATTCACAAACCATTTTGGCTGTTGCAGATCACTTGTTATTACACTATTTACTACATCAGCGAACATCTAAAGCAATTATGTCGTCTACTTTTTGCTTGGTAGGAAATCCACGAGCAACTATTCTGCTTGAACTCTGTCCAAATGGACATGTATAGCTAGGAGATAGTTGTGCAATGGACAGTCAAGTCACGATGCCAATTAAATTTTTAACCTCTTTTCTGTTTTCCTTGGTAGTGATTATCACATGATTAGATAACAGCACCAATACTCAGTTTATTTTATGAGAGAAACTTCAGAGTGTTCATAAAAATTATACCAAGCATCAATATGGGCATTCTAGTGTGGATTGAAGCTCTTATGGCCTATCTATTTTACCCATAGTTGCAAGATAATTAAGCGTCCTTGAGCTTATCTAGAAACTGCCATTAGTGTGACCTGAAAGATTGTAACTAAATAGATCAACTGGCAAGTCTTTCCTCATATTTACATGCATTGCAGGCAGAGTTGGAGGAGGAAATGAAAAGGCTAAAATTTAAACTGAAGCCAACTCTGGATATGTACAACGAAACTTGTAGCCAACAGGTCAGTGTTTGGCAGTCACACACTTTTTCAGCACTTCAATTATTCATTTTCATTACTCCAAATAAATAATTATTCATTTAGACCACGGCCCTGAGACTTATTTTCCATCTTTTTAAGGCAAGAGAGATTGATCATTTGAAGTCAAAAGAAGCATGCAACTTAGAAGAGCCAAGGAGGCCCGAGAGGCTTCAGACGCTATGTTGGAAAAGGAGAAGCAAAAGTGCAAAGATGCTTTAGAAGTAGCGCAGATGGCGGAACACATAGCAGAATTGGAATCTAAGAAGCGAAAGTATGTAGAAAGAAAATTTCTGCGTGAAGAAGAAGATAAGAAGAAAGTACAAGAGGCATCTGCCCGCAGTACGATTTGTTAAAGGAGATACTCAACTGAGGAAATTGAAGCTGCAGCAAATTACTTCTCTAGTTCAAAGTTTTAAGGTCAGACATCACACAGGGACAAGCACAGTTTCAGCAAGAGGTACTTTTCCATGTTTCTAAGCTCACGTAACAGATAAGGCAGACATTTTTGGAAATCCAATACAGTTAGGTACTTATTTTTATTGCAGATTGAAGTTCTAAGCCGCTTGAGACATCCAAATGTGGTTCTCCTCTTGGGAGCATGTCCGGAGTACGGATGCCTTGTCTATAAATGTAAGGAGAATGGCAGCTCAGAGGATAGGTTGTTCTGCAAGAACAGTAGTCCTCCTATTCCATGGCCTGCTCGTTTCAGGATAGCTGCGGAGATTGCTGCTGGCCTGATAGCTGCGGAGATTGCTGCTGCTCTTCACTTCTTTCACCGAACAAAACCAGAACCTATCGTGCAACGAGACGTAAAACCTGCTAATATACTCTTAGATGCTAACTACAGAAGTATGAATAGTGATGTTGGCCTAGCCAGATTGGTTCCAGCGTCTGTCTCGGATAGTGTCAGCATCTCATGACATCAACTGCTGGGACATTTTGCTATGTTAACCCAGAATACCAACAGACTGGGATGCCGAACTCATAATCAGATATTTATATTTATTCTTTGGGAATCATGTTATTACAAATAATTACAGCCCACTGCGTTAACGGCCCTTGGAGGAGGCTCTCGTTTATTTGAGATTGGCCAACTGGTTAGTTGAGCCTGTTTTGTAAAGTGCACTTTGCTAGTTAATAAAAAGTTCTCTTTAATTGCCAAAAAAAAAAAAAGTGTAAAAAGAATTTGGCTTCAACCTTTGGGTTTGGGTGGGGTGGGGGAGGGGGGAGGGGGCGGGGGGGGCGGGGAACTATGTATTAAGCCAATAAATATTCATCCATTGATTTACTTGGGGAAAAAGAAAATATATTATACTAGTTGTCAAATGTAAAACATCATCAAACAATATAATTACTGCTTGCCAGGCACTTACACCAAGCCATCAATTTCTCATATGGAAGATTTTACCAAAAAAATAAAAAATACATTGAACTACAAGCCCAAAAAGCTTAGCACAATAACTTCACCAAATGATCATGTACTATAATTTTTTGCAGCCTTACACACCTCAGCAACAAAATGAAACATCAACAATAGTAAGAGTTTGCAACACCTAAAACCAAAAAGGTGATACAAAGAGACTTAACACGAAGACAAAAAGCTAGCAGAAAGTAGTTTACACGAAAATGTATGATTGTTAGAATTCACTCTCAAGACAAGCATATATCTGTTGTTAGCCGTTTGGTTTTATGCAAAAAAGAAATTCAGCAATACATAATCATATAAACCGCCTTCTGAAGTTTCCGGTAGTTGTCTGGTAGGTGCGGACTAACAGACCGACTCCTATTCCAACTCCTACGCAAATGCCAAGGCCGATCCCTACACCAACACGGACCCCAGCATTGAACCACGATAGTTCCCCATCTTCACCATCCATATATTCCGTTTGTCTCCAGTACATGCTGTTGTACTCTTCTTCGCTTTCTGGTTCATACTTACTATACTCTGCAACCTGTGAACACGCAATGAAGTTCAGAAGCTGTGCCAATTCTTGGACTAATAATGTTTGAAAGATCCACTTTTGCTAAATATTGAAATGCTAAAAGCCGGTGAAAATCTTGAGAAGAATTGACAAAGGGAACTCAAAATCTGAAAGTGAGGTGAAATAAGTAAACATCCCTTGCCAATTCAACTTCAAAACTAAAGCAGCACACCAGGCACCAGAGTCGACAAAAGCGTCAATACATACTTGGAACTTTTGACTTAAGTAGGGAGCAAATTTGACCTTTTATCTCTTTTTTTTTTTTCTGGATAAAAGATTAAGTGAAAGGTAGAATGAATTTGGCCTGCATCACGCGTGTTATGGACATTACAAAAGAAAACAAAATGCTGCCAAGATATTATGCATGGCACAGAAGACAATATTAGGAACAGATAGACATGGGAAAATAGACAAACATATTTAAGGCCTTGGACTTTTGCAGCTCGACACTTCAATATATGACTAACATGGGACTTTTCTTCTTTACTCCTTTTGAATTTTGTTTCGGGAGGTCGTACCACATCTAGAGCATGTACCCATCTAGTGGAAAATTCACCAGTAATAACACATAATAAACCACAAGTAAACCAAAAGTCCATTTTAATTAGCTCAATATAAAGGCACAGCGCTCTGGAAGAGCCACAACGGAATGCCAGATGAGGAAAATGGGAGACCAAGCTGATATATTATGATGATAAAGCACCTGCATGTATGGTGAACTGAGTGTCATGAACTTGAGATTGCATATCGGGTCCCCTCTTTAATTGATCGAGGAGATACAATCAGGAAGAAGACATGGTTAATGCCAAATATGTTAAAGAGGATTGCTGGTGCAGTAAAACTGTTTCCACTTAATACGGTGTTGGCCAAAGAGTACATTAGAAACCCATAGGAGGAGTTTAAACCAGAAATTTACATTGAGATGGGAAATGTATTATAGTTGATACTCTGGAAGATCCATGCCTCGGTCACACTCTTTAGGGGAAGGATTTCCCATAGTGTCTTAGCTTGAACATACATACCAATCCCACATCACAAGAAGTTTGCAATATCTTTAGAAGGAATAGTCATGAGATTGAGAGTGTAGCAACAATAAAAAGAAAACTGGAAGGGTATCTGGTATTAATAAGGCAAATTTCTTAAGATAGAATGGGGTAGCTGGGGAATTATAGTGTGAAGGCATGTCATTGATTAGTGCTTGAAGTGTCAAAAGACCCTGGCCTTGGCGACTACTGTAGACATTCTACTAAACTTTATTACTTCCCTACAATTCAGATTAGGGACTATTTCTTTTTTGTTCCAATTTCTAAAAGATACAGCCTTTCGGTAAGTTGGAACGCAGAAGCATGTTTCATCATATGAAGCACAACCAACTTTATCCAAAAAAAAAAAAATAAAAAAAAAGAAGAAGAAGAAGAAAGAAAGAAAGATATGAAGCATGATTAAAGCCAGACACAATTATAGGGTAAAAATAGAAAGTTCTTATGGTCATGCTATCACTCCTTAGTCCCGACTCTGCCAACATAAATGGAAGATGGATGATCATGATAGTTTGTTCAAAGAAATTTAAAGATGGCAAAGCTACTTTTAAGGTGCATGTGCATCGACATTGAAGGGAAAAGACCCTGAAATGTCAGTGTAGCACATATTTTACTTACAGAAGCAATGAAAAGGGAACCAGACCCCAAAAGAAAAAGAAAAAGTTAAGGATATAAATCTAAAAAAAGTCTTCAAGACAGAATCAAGAAAGAATCCAAACAAGGGTATTTTATAAAGACCAGCTTGTTATCATGAAAAGAAAAAGGCTCATTCTTCTAGCAGGTTTGGATTAGGAGTTTACATCAGCCATGTTATGATCAATATAGGTAGTGAAATGGATTCAACTTGACTACACAGGATTATGGACAGCAGCAGATTGCATATGCAGCTTTACTCTTGTTTGAATTATCATGGGGTCTGATAACATAGCACCTGGTGAGAGCTTTGAGGTGTCTGATAGTGTTATCATCCCAAAACAAGAGAACTTGCAGCTTGCCTCCAGTTTGCAGCACTTTGATCCTTTTTTCAGTGTCCTTAGCTTAGAGTAGTTTCTTTTCTTTTATTGTTTGTTTGCTATGTTCTTCTTTTTTCCTATCTGTGTAAATACTTTGATTTTGCAATAAAACACCACTAGCAATCAGCTAGGTGGTTTTCATTTTTTTTTTTTTTTTAAAGTTCAAAAAAAAAAAAAAAAAAAAAAATGAAAAAAAAAAAAGACTCTAGAAAAGCTAAAGCTAAATAACCAATAGTTTGCACATCATTTGCTGTTTAGGGAAGGAAAACATTTGTGCCCCAAATTCAGGTTTTTCCAACTTTTTACCAGGAAAACAACCTGAATAATAGTTTGCATTGAATGAAGCAGTAAATTCACCCTAAAAGAACAAAGGAGGAGGAAGAAGGGACTGCAAGCGTTTTTAAGTTTGTTAATGGTAGAATACCTAACTATCCCCCTAAACTTGACACGGTTTATTCGGTGCACACCTAAACTATTAGTAGTCCTAATTACCCCCTGAACTTGGCAATTTGGTAGCCTTTACTCCCTTGGACGATCTCATCCAGTGTAGTTAAAGGCTCACTTAAGGTGCCTTAAGCCATGAAGCTCAGAGAAGCTATGGGAGAGCGCTTCGCCTGGCTTAAGCAGTGTAGGCAAGGCACTAAGGCGTGCGCCTCATTGCCAAGAGTTCTATCTTGAATCGAGTGGTACTAAACAACAAATAATCGGCAATAAGTGTATTTGTTAAAGAAAACATTATGAATGAATTTTTTACTTTTTTCTTGGATTTCACATATATTTTTATTTTTTCCCTAGCCTTTTTTTTACTTAAGCCCACATACCTGGAGCGCTTTTTTGAGCTTTTCGCCTTTGACAACACTAATCTCATCCTAAGCAATGAAAGTTATTCAGTCCGGACATTTTAAAGGTAGTAGTGCTTCAACTATGTCGAGAATTTGACTGTTTGGATGCCTTATCAGCAATGTTTGCATTTTGTTATGCATTATATAATTTGAAAATACCAAATTACTATACCAAATGGACCCAAAAAGAAAAAATACTGAACTACAATGATACCTGCATATCAAGTCCAGATGAGACATCTTTCTGCTGTTCATCTGTTTCATGCTCCGGGATCGAGTGTAACATACCCTTCCTGTTGTGCTTCTTCCTATGATTCAGCTGCAAACTCTTTGTTAATATGATAGGTGTCCCCGAGAAGCAACCAGTAACAAAAACTTCAATTGTCGGCGGCATTGATTCGGAACCTATAATTTGTTTACCCTTCAGAAAACCAGTCCCCGCATTCATCACCGACTCACAATTCATGTTCCATCTCCTGCCACCACCGTTACTATTGGACATCTCTAAAACCCCAGAGAGGACGAGATCGTCTTTATTGAAAACCTCAAATTTCACGCTTCCCGTCAGCCTTATACTATCAGTGCTCACGAACGTAGCTTCTTCTGATTTCTTATCAACCCGATCCCTTCGAAGGAGGCAAGTCGCTCCTTCCGAATAAATGGAACATCTCGTTCCGTTGACCTCAAGAAGCGTGTCGGGACTTAGAGGGATGTGGTTGAGAGTAAGATATTCCGGGGCGGAATCATCAACCGTAAAATTGCTGACTCTAATGTAGAAAACTCTTATATCTAACCAAGACAACGACAATTTACCACACGATTGGTACGAGGGGTGTCTAATGATTTGGAGATTTCCATTGCTGAGTGATTCATGATGACCATTCTCCATGTTTAATAATCCTCAACAGAATCCTTCACCAGACACCGATATAAGAACATGATCGAACCACGAATCGGGACCCACGTAGGCTAAGGAACCCTGTTCCATTGTCATACATTAATTCTTTTTCAGGCAAAACATGGAGATAACAACAATGGAAATGCAAAAAGGGAAATTATTCCACAAACCACACAGAATATAAAGGTTACAGGTAATAAAGGGACCAAGATTTTAGGAACATAAATAGTAGTTGATACAAGGAGAATAAAAGACAGAATTTTGAGTATATAATGGAATTAAATTATCTAAAAAAAAAAGGGATCTAAAGGTAATTAGATGCTTTCTTATAGGATCAAATATATTTTTAACCAAGCAAAATTATGACAAGAAGGCTATAAAAAAGAGCATAAATAGAAGAGGTCAATGAGAAACAAGAATTAGTCATACAAGTTATAACTAAACTAAAAAAAAAAACATGGCATAAAAATCAACCCTTTCCACAAATTGAATAAAATGAAAATCTTGCAAATAAGACTATGAATTAGCAGCAAAAATCAAAGATTCTTGAAAATAAACACAACCCCACCAGTAAATTTAGATGACAAATCACAAAACCAATCCAAAGTTGAAATCTTTTTTACTTTTTCATCTCTTAACTCTCAAAATCAAGAATTGAATTGGATATAAAAAGAGAGGTATTATCAAAGGAAATACAAAGAAAAAAAAAAGAAAAAAAAAAGGAAAGTTACTAGCAATTTACAATTTACAATTTACACACAACAACCCATAAGCAGCCAAAAAAAAAAAACCACCTACTAGCCAAGAAATAGAAGAGGAAATTACAAACAATAGCCAAAAATTTCTTTTGTTGATAAACTTACCAAGAAAATCTTGCATCCACTAGCCTCTTTTTTTTCTACTTTCTCAGTCTTTGTGTATATCTTATACAAGCAACAAACAATCTTTCAAATCATTTTCAATTTCCAAATAAAGGTGATGTTTTTTATCAACTTTTCACCAACTTTTTTGGCTAAACATTAAATACAGTGATGCTACTCTTGTGGAATCTTTTAACAATTCACTTTCAACATATGTAGATATTAGTCCTATCAAAAAAAAAAAAAAGTCCTATCATATTACTGTACTAATGTTTACGTGGCTCTAATAAAAAAAAATAAAAAATAAAAACGTATTGGAGGATGAAAAATGACAAAAATGGTCCCTTATATTTGGGAGTAGGTTCAAAATAGTCCTTAAAGTATGCTTTGAACAACTTTGATTCCTTAGCCAAATATTTAGCAAACTTTTTTTGTTAGACTTGACGAGACCGTAACAAAAAGATTTAATCTAAAACACTAGGAAAGTCCCTAAAAAATTGTTCTAGATACAAAAAACTAGATAAAAAATAGCAGAAATTGCATAAAAAAAAATTGCACCAAACTCTGAAAAAATGATTTAAAAAATAGCAGAAACTGCGAATGTACCTCCAAATGTGAGTTACCGCTAAATTCTTTTATTTTTTGACAATTTTTTGTCAAATCTAATAGAAGGTGTTCGTTAAATAGTGAAAAGACCAAAATTATTACAACTTTTTTCAAACTTAAAAAGATCAAAACTGTTTATAGCATACTTTAAAGACTAATTTGAACTTACTCCCAAATATAAGGGACCCATTTTCTCTTTGGAGGATAAGGAAAATCAGAAATGTTTATTTACGCAGTATAATATCCATGTTTCCTGTAGTGATTCTTTTTATATTCAGAAGATAACATCCATATCCATTCATGTTAAGGTTACTGTCCAAGATAGAGCAAACAATAGTTTAATTTCAAAATATTCAGGTATGGACTATATGAATTTTATTTTATTTTGTTCCCTTCAGATACTTAACAATATATTTTTAATATAGAATAAATAAAGAGTAAAAAGTTTTGTTAAAGTAGAGGTCAGTCATACTTATTTTAACATTAATTTATTAATCTCCAACCAAAAGTCAGATTTGTGGTAAGTACAACAACAATAGCTCTGTCTTTATTTCAATTGATTGGTATAGCATAGTTATAGTCTCTTTAGTATTGTCTCTTTAACTATTGTACCATTTTAAATACTATTAAAAACGAATAAATAAAATATAACTTATCATTTAATAAGTGTGGACTGATTTTTCCTCTTAAATATTGTGCATACTTCTTTAATATTAAAAGTATAGTTGAACACAATTGTCAACTTTAGATTCATGTATAATTTATCTTATCTTTATATCGACCCATCCGAATTTTAAACATTCAATCGTTTTATCAATTTTTTCGCTATTTTTCATTTTCAAACACACATATAAATACAAAAAATAATTAATTAAGTTACCTGATTTTTTCTTTTAAATATCATGCAATTTGACACCAAAATTTAAAAGCGCAAGCACAACATTTAATATTAAAAGTATAATTGAATTATTTTAACATTCATATATTAATATTTTGATTTCCTTTAATGAGACATTGGGAAAAGGAGGTTTTAAAAGAATTTAAGCAAGAAGAAATGTTGATGTTGATGGGGGGCCAAACAAAGAGATTTTTTGATCACATCGTGAACCTTAACAATATATTTTTAATATAAATAATGGAAGAGTAAAAAGTTTTGTTAAAGTAGAGGTCAATACTTTTTAACATTAATTTATTAATGTCCAATCAGATTTGTGGTAAGTACAACAACAATAGCTCTGTCTTTATTTCAATTGATTGGTATAGCATAGTTGTAGTCTCTTTAGTATTGTCAAAATACATAACAACAATAATAACTATCACTTCATTCGTACCATTTTAACTGCCGCTTTAATTCTTTTCAAGACTATTAAAACACACATATAAATACAAAAAATAATTAATTAAGTTACCTGATTTTTTCTTTTAAATATCATGCATACTTCTTTAATATTAAAAGTATAATTGAACACAATTGTCAACTTTAATTTTAAATTCCTAAACAACTATTTAGAAACAATTTTTTGAGCTAAAACGATAATTAAAATGGAACAGAGGGAATATAACACATCAATCTCAAACAAGTTAAGATTGATGCATAATTTATCTTATCTTTACATCGATCCATCCGAATTTATTCAAACATTATTGTCAAAATATTAAAAGGTGCAGTCGACAGTTTGACACCCCTTCACCTGAAAATTGCATTATATAGATAGGTAAGAGGTTGCATTACACACACAACACACACATTGAATTATTTTAATTTCTATTCATATATTAATATTTTGATTTCCTTTAATGAGACATTGGGATGAAAGGAGTTTTTGGGTTGGGGGTATAGGGGGTGAAGAATTTATGAGCAAGAAGAAATGTTGATGTTGATTGGGGGCCAACAAAGAGATGGGTCTTGGATCACATCGTGAACCTTATCTCCAAGAGAAAATTTTCAGTTTTACGAGGTCGGTGGTATCTTCAATTGAATGAAAGTGATGTTTAGAATTTAAGCTACCAAAGTTAAACATGACCACATGCACTTTCTTAATTTAAAGTTTATCATTAATTAAGAACGCATTAGCCCACTGAATTTTTAAGGTAACTGGTTTTGGTTACACACTTTGCGTGTGTAACTAATATCAATAGTTATATTCCCTCTGTTCTATATTAGTTGTCCACATTATTATAAATATCCGTCTCAAAATATTTGTTCATTTATAAAATCAAGATAGAATTAATTAAGTTTTTCCTACTTTGCCCTTAACATTAATTATTTTTTAAGGTAATCAATATTGATTAGAGTGCAATTAATTGAAGAAAGATAAGGGTAATGTAATAAAAAAAATATATTTATTTATGAATTCTTAAAGGGCGTGTAAAGAGAAAAGTGAACAAGTAATATGGGACGAAGGGAGTATAATTTTTGATTTTTTTTTTAATTTTAAAAAGTGTAAGTTTTTGGAAATGAGGAATGGTCATCTCATTTAGCTAACTCAATAGAGGAAGAAATCACGCTGCACACAAGTTCTCAGATGTCTTCTTGTGATTTTTGATTTTTTTTTTTTTTTGGTAGAAATATTTTATTGAAATTATTGTTATTTCTGTGACCTAATAAACAGATAAGTGATACGAAAATATTTTATTAGTATGATTCTTTCGAGATTTGTCAAGTAACAAAATTGAAATCATTAAATATTTTGATCTTTTAGATATTTGATAATGAAGAGGTTGGTCTGTTACTCCTAAAATTTATTTTTTGACAAATGACAAAGTAAAATCTAAAATAACTAATAGGGGTAAAAACATTATTCACCCAAAGATTTGGAGTTATACATGTTTTGTCATCTGGACTAAGTGTTAGCGATTACCAAATCTTACGTCGCTGAATTAAGCAATAAATCCAATTTTAAATTTTACCTCATATATCCCATTTTTAATATAAAAAAAGCTCGCTCCATTAAATAAAAATAATCTTTGCATTATTAATCTCAACATTATGAACCTTGTGTTATAAATCCTGTATGTATAACTTGTTTCTTACTTATTTATTTCAGACAAATGCTAGAGACATTTGCTACTAGAAATATTCGTAAAATCTTGACTTAATTCAACAAGTATAATTTACTCCGATCTTCATAAGTTTTAAGTAAGTTTGACATGTTATTTTAACAAGTCTAATTATATTAAAATTCCAGTATCCACGCTTAATATACAAAACCAATTCTTCGACATACTTTAAAATAGGAGATGACAACATCTATATGAATGTGAATACCAATTTTTCCAATTCAATTATGCTGTATACATGCCAGTTTACTCCATAACAATACGTACATACACTAGGTCGAGAAAACCAAAATGAATTGAATAAAAGCAAAACTATCAGAAAACAAATGAAACTAGGTCAAGAAAACCAGAACGAAAAGAACAATAAACAAAACTATCAGAAAACAAATCATCATCATCTGTCCCTTGAAGCTCGCCTTCTTCATTACCATGGAAACCTTCTTCTGCAACAAATTTGTGGTGTCAACATGATCAGAATACTATTATACCATCGATAAACGTTCATTGGAGATGTAGCTGACTTAGAAATTTGAAAACTAGAGAAAGCACAAGTGATTACCTGAACAAAATCAAGACGATTAGATGTACTGTCCATCTCCGTGTCCAACTCACTTAAGATCTTGTCCTGCAAGGAACATATATTGATTTTAACTACATCAGAGAAGTTCAATAGAAGCTTGAGAAAATTAGTTAAATCTGCTGCATTTGTTGAGTGCCGAGAAATTTAAGGAACCGATTACGCAGGTGATAACCAAATTTCAAACACTGACATGTGAGAGAAGTTCATCATGTATGGTGAGCCCAACATCTCCAATTCTAACTATGCTGGAACTAAGCTCGTCTAGCTCTTCATCCTGTTGCCTGCACAAGGAATCATATCTGTTGTCAGTAGTGCAAGATCCAGAAAATAGCTCCACCTATTCCAAGACTAAATAAAGAAAACAGGCTTTCAGAAAGTTACATTCAAAACCCATAAAAATGCCATAGTATCATCTTAATAGATTCAAGATTCTGCTACATTCTCTAAATTCTATGTTAATTAAAGTCTTCTTGAATCTTGACATAATTTTAGGTACTAAAGGGTAATGAATACAGCAAACTATTCCATGATAAACGAGAGTAGACAAAATCAGAAAGCTAAAAGACATGGCAGAATGGTTATGACTATGACATGAAGATCTTGGGGAGGTTGATCATACATATCCTTCTCCCCACATAAATAAAATCAAAGGCTAGGATGTCCACAATAAAGATTGAGAAACCATTAACAAGATTTGTCACAATTATAAATGGATTAAGTGTGTGCAAGATTTTCCATGAGATTGGAACAAAAATGAGTCAGTAATAAAAACATGACAAACAAGGACAGATGCAAAGAAATGGAGGGAAGATTACCTCATAAGAAGTAATTGCCTATCTGATTCTGATGATATGAAGTCGTCATTATTCCGGGCAGTGTATGCATTGGATCCCTCTCTCTGATCAGAATCTGGCAATCTCAATAGTTCTCGCCGCATCCCACTAAGATTAGATGTACTTGTCCCATTTGACTGCTTTCCAGCTACTACAGCTTTCTTCATGCTTCCCACCTGGTTAAAGACAATTAAATTACCTATTTTATTTTAAGGAGTTAAGGAACAAAAGAATATATGTGGCATCAACAGAATCAGTTATACTTGAGCGCGCGCATTGCTGGTCCATCTTCTTCTTTTATCAAGCTCAATATCATTAATACCATACCAAGAAGGATCTCTTGCCGCAACATCAATTGTTTTGTCCAATTCATCCACCTTCTCATCAAGAAAACAAGAATTCAGCATTGATAAAAGGATATGAAGTTAGTCAAAGTTACTGTAGATCAATATCAAATCACATTGACAGAAAAACCATTTTTTTTTTCTAAGTGCTAAAGTCGACAGATTGGTCAGTACAAATTCATAGCCTGAAACTTAAGACAGGTGCAACACATCAAACATGCAAAATTGTATCTAGCTATCTGAAATCATCATTATTCATTCACGTACAGGCAAGCAGGAAGAAACAGTGATAGATATCAATTAATCATGTTTCAAGGAGCTACGTTTTCGGACATACCTGCCACTCAATGCTCTCACATGAAGCAAGAAGTTCTTTGATAAGATGTACTTGCTCACTACTTTCTCTAGGAGTTTGCTCCCATTGATGAAACGTGGACAAGAGCTTGTCAATCTAACGAAGCAGGCATTTCAAGACTCAAGAGTTAGAATCTATAGTCAACAAATTTGAGCACAGATGAGAACAAGCAGATTCTAACAGCAAGGAAAGTCTCAGTTTATCTTTTGTTTCTTAACAGTAAAAGCGATAGAAATTCTCAGTTTATCCTGCTTGCCTTTTGATTTCTTGTACAATAATACACAATATAACCTCAAAAAAAAATCATAAAAGTAGCTTGCTTTTTTTTTTCCTTCCGCTTCCTCTTTTCAGCATGAGATGGCTCAGGAAAGAATCAAGACGACTATATTTAGATAGTGTACAAAGCTAAGCAGGTCTTTAGACACTCTGTGATCAGTAACTCATTTACTATGTAAATATATAAGCACGCAAGTGCGTAAAGAGTTATGCCATATTAAGAGAACTAAAATAAACATCACCGAACTCCAATAAAACTTTCTCAAATCAAACCGGAGGCAGATCAATGATAGCTGAGGGCCTTCCTGCTCACAGAACACACCTCAAAAGCTTTACGAAACAGAAATTACTTTGCGTTTTTTTTATTGGACAAGTACATTCTTTGCATTCTTCTGTCAACAAAAAAAGAAAAATAGATAGACTCTAATAGAGGGAGTAACAGTCTTCCTACATAAAGACATATTTTACAATTTAATCTCTAATCTTCATCTCACATTCAAATTGATTCTTACATTTAACTCCGAGTATAAAAGTATGCACTCACGAAGTATTTTTGTAGTATTTGCAACACTTGGGTTATTTTTCAACCCATGCCAAAAGATTTTCTTCTACATACATATCAGTGAAGGATAATCATAAAGAATATTTGCCAACATGAACGAATGTTTGAGAGCCTGATACTTACAAAATCCTGCTTTGTTTATAATGACGGTGGTGACCGTACGAACTTCCATGCACCTCGACTATTCCATCGAAAACCTGATATCGCCCACCGACACAGGTATCGGGTAACTCTGCCCACTAAGGCTTAGGCAAATGGAAAAAAATAAGCTAGTGTTTTAGCTCAGGTGGGATTTGAACCTGAGAGGCTGAGACCTCGTGGTTCTCCTCCAGCTTCATTGACCACTAGGCCATATCTTTGGGTGCTATAATATCATGTTATTTGACACTCATTTGTTGGTGAATTTGACAGTCTGAAAATCCTTAATGTATATACTGTTTATATTCAGCTATTTGCATCCCGGATTGTAGATACACTTGGGTTATTTTTCAACCCATGCCAAAAGATTTTGTCATGGCTTTTTTGCGCTTTCGAACGAATGTTTCATTCCATAATGCTTTGATCAGTACGAACTTATTCCTTATCGACCTTTTCTCGAAAAAAATGTTTTCGAGGGTCTCGTAGTTCTCCTCCAAACAGCCTCCATATCTTTGGGTGCTATAATATCTCCCGAGATAGGGGTATATCTTTCTATTCGATTATTTGCATCCACATCTTTTCACCCTCCTTTTTTCGCTTTCGTTAGTTTCATTTCCATATACCGCTTTGATCGACTCTCCCACGTTGTGGGATTTAACTGGGTATGTTGTTGTTGCATCGCCTGGATGCTTCTGTTAATAATATTGCATTACTCGATTAAGAAAAATCATCTACGCATATCCAGAAACTATGGATCTCATTGTTCTATAGAGTTTTGAAGCCAGAATCCAGTTTAGGCTTTTACCTAACTGTTTGAATTTCGGTAGCTCTTCTGGGTTTACTTTATCAAAGGGTTCCGGTGAACTCCCAAAGTTACTCTCACCTAAAATGATAGTAGTAAGGCTTCCTATAAATTTACTTATAAAAACAAGTTTTCTATATCTTCTTTCGTGTATTGACTGTATTCTTGAATGTCTTGAATGGTAGCCATCGAGTATACGCAAAAACCAAGTTCAAAAAATGGTAAATATATTGATATGTTGCTTGGTTTTCTTTGCTCATGGCAGTAATGTGCTTAGTTTCTTCTGCAATTTACTCATCCCTTATGATCTTTAAATCAATGAACAGGTACTGCAGACAGAGGGAGCATAATTCTTTTAGAGGCTAAATTCCGATCATCATTCCAACTAGTGTTCCTGCAATTTAGATTCCTCTATTTCATGATTTTTAGCTCCTGAACCTCAGAACTAAGATTACTTTTTTTCTTTTTCTTTTTCGTTATGCGATTACTTTTTTAGAACTAGTTGATCTCTTATTCCTTTCATCGCTTGAAAGGAGATTAACATCAAGCACTTAATGAAGTGCTAAACAGCAGGAAATGAATACACCATTCCCGAAATGGAGATTGTAATTTCTCTTCTTGGCCTATTTCAAGAGGATAACCACTTGCCTCATGCAGAGTTTTCTATCAGGTATTAACTAGATCTTCTTATTTTATTTTATTTTTTTTAAAATGGTGGTCTTTGGGCCAACTTGCGCACCTCGACCATTTCACCAAGTACCTGCTAATCTGCTACGTTCCACCAACACAGATCAATGGTAACTCCACTTACCAAGAATAATCAGTGTCTAAAAGTGGTCCTTATGATCTCTATTAAGAAATTCTTGGCCAATAAAAGCTGGCATAAACAGTATTATCAAATTCGTAAAGAATAGACAGCGCCTTACTAGTTATTGGAGTACTTTATTTTAATCCTTAGTCCAGAAGCATTCTAGTTTGTCTCATAAACAAATTACCCACCCCTCCCTTCCCCCTAAAATGTTGAGAGAGAGAGAGAGAGAGAGAGAGAGATGACAGAAAACACCATCAACCCTTCCTGCATCCATCTCCCATACAAGAATAAGAACATACTAATTTTAAAAAAAAAATCAAATCAAATCTTAGACGAATGAGATTTACTTCACTTCAAGATTATTAGAACATTACTAGATAGAAGTAGGTGAACTTACAGATTCTTGAATTTCCTCCTTGACAATATAAAAGGGATCTTGAGCTGAAGACATCTTCAACACCAACTGTAAAACAGTCAACTGGACACATCAGAAAAGTAAAAACATATATAATAGATATAAAAAGCATCAGTAGAAAGATGACGGAGAACTATCTCTTGTGCCTGACATTGCACAGTAGTACATCTCAAAATGCTTAAAGTGTATTATGACAAATGGAGATACAGCAGCAATGAAGCAAGTAGGCCTTTTCCGAGAAAATATGAAAATTATCAGAAGGATGAATTCCAAGAAATACACACTTACACATGACCGAAGTAATATGTTTATAATCTATAGCCCTAACTACTTCCAATAAAAAGGCATTACCGATATCAAGTGAAAAAACTCAAAATAGTCCCTTCAATAAAGAGGTATGTGTACTTTTTTTTTTGAAACAGGTACCTAAGTTACTCGGACTCGGCAGTTTGGGTGCTGTACCCGTGTCGACACGACACTGACACGGGTAAGGGTATGGGATCTGTGTCGGATCCGAGATCGGGTGTGTTGGGGAAAATTCAAGATTTGAAGAGATGGGAAACAGAATACCCGCTGCTATGTAGTAACAGAGACATGGGTTGTGTTGTACTGGGAAAAAACAGAGACGTGGAAAAGGTTTTGTTGGGGAAGAAGATTTAGAGAAGAACGACGCAGATGCAGAGACGAACAAAGATGTAGAGAGTAAAGGCAGATTGCAAGTTGAAGCTTGAATTTCAACAAGTGTAGTACTGGAATCTTACCTCAATTTGTTGATTTCACCGGATTCAATAGATCTATGGAAATTGTTGGCTGCCCAAAAAAACAAAAACAAAAAATTTAGGAATTGAACCCTTTGCTAATTTGCTGCCAGTTGGTTGGTCTATGAGGATAAACATTACATATAATTACAACTAAAATTCTATTTTTTTTCACACCCTTCTCAAAAACAAAATTTACAGTTTTAATTTAGAGTTTCAATCTAAATAATATACAAGTATTTAACTGTAAATTAAAGATCTGTATATGCTTTGAAGGCAAACATTTTTCATTTAAGTAAACTTCATATATATTTTTTGAGATGGAATTTTTTTAATTTTTTTGGGATTAAACTTCATATATATTACAAATAAGTATATGCTCTAAGTAAGCAAATTGTATTAATTAACCTAGTTATGCTATTTATAAATGTTTTCTTGGAAAAAAGGGATAATATCTAAATTAATTATTAGCATGTTAATTTTTCATAATTATGCATATTTTTTATAGCTATATTTTTATATTTAAAATTTATTTTTAGCCGAATCCCCGCACCCGTACCCGTACCTAGATCCGTATCCCCGAATCCTAAAATTTTGATCATGAAGGATCCGACCCTCGGATTTGTACCCGTATCGGACACCCGCACCCGAGTCCGAGTAACTTAGAATTAGGTATGCGTACTTTGGTTCTTGATATATAAAACTAAGCATATATGTTCCTTTATGTTTGTTAAAAGTGAAGACGTTTGGTCCCGGTTGAACCTAAAATCCTTAAACTAATGGAAAAGTGCATGTGCTAACAGAGCTACATTAAATAAGGTAAGCAACCTGTCTTCTACAGCTAACTTGTCTGAAAAGTGAGAAAACGTAAAGAACCCCGACTGAATCAACTTTAACAAGTCCATGTTACCCTTCGGGGTTTGTAATGGCAGTCGTTATTGATATAAAGGTTCCAGATTGTCTTTCATTGCCTTTCGGTAAAAGCGGTATTTCCAAGAACTCAAGAATTCTACTTAGATAAGAAAATTTTATCCAAGAGGTATGAGAATCAAAAACCTAAAACTCCAATGAGAAAAAGGGTCTTCAACGTATTCGAAAAGTCAGCTTTTCCCGGCAAAATTTCATATCTAATCCATTTGAACTCACAAAATTCAAATTAAACTGATCCTCTTTTGATAATTGCGGAAGACATATAGGGTTTTTGTTTTTTATTTCACGAGACAAAGAAAAGGAATATGAATATGAGAGAGGAACCTGGTACTTGATTTTATTGGAGTCGCTCGGGAATAGACTGGAGAGGGTGAGAGTAGTTTGAAAGAGGCCACAACCCTGGGCTGATGTGCAGTACATTTTTGAGCTTTTATACAGTCCAATACAACAATCCAGTGAGCCCCTTGATGGATTCCACTCTAAATTAATTTATTGTTTTTTTCAGAAATTCAAATCCTTCGTACATGGGTCATATCCAAGAGAGCATGGTTCTTAAAAATTTTGATTGACATTACCGAAGTGCTTAGTCTTCAGGACACATTAAGTATAGTTCTTCATGGATTTTAGTTAATAACAAGTGACATTAAATTGCTTACCTTCGAAAAGAAATGTCAATAACTATTAAACTAAAATCCTTGCACAACTATATCAAATGTGTCTGAAAGGCTAAGCACTTTAGTGATGCCAATGAGACGAATACAAACATCTGGTCTCTCAAAAAATACCCGTGTTTTTTTTATGACAAGGGAACCCCAGCAGCTACCCTTCGGGTGCGCGCAAGGTAAACCACGCTCCTGTGCAATAGCCTACAAACCACACAGGAGAGATAACCTGCACTAGACAAGCCCCATGCGACGAGCTCGACCCAGAAGGCAAATCCCTTGCTGTCGTAGACTAGGGATTTCGAACCTAAGACCTCCGATATTGAAGCCCCATGCTCAACCAATTGAGTCACCCTTGCGGGTTACTGCTTATCAACTTTTAATGGATATGAACACAAGTTTGTGCCCAAGGGCATACCGATACAACTCAGACTACAGCTCAGCTAACGCTGCTCCACATGTTGCTAGTGGTAACGAACGTCCAGCTGTATATAGTACTGGGGGCATGTTACCAGTCTTAAAAAAGAGTACTGGGGACCAATTCATATCTCTATGATATGGCAAGGGTGGTTGCTGAGGCATCGTGTGACGTTGTAATAGCCATAGGTATTTTTGCAGTTTGTTCTCATGGGTCATTTGCACTTATAGATTCTCCTGGATCTACCTATTCTTATGTATCACTACAATTTGTGTCTTGTTTGAAAAGGGTATTAGAGTTCTTAGACGAGCCATTTGTTGTCTCGACTCCAAAGGTGGTGGACTCTATTGTTGTGGATCAAGTCTACGGAGATTGTGAGTCTCAATACAGGGCAAAGACACCATGGTTGACTTTGATGTCATTATGGATATGGATTGGTTGTTGTTACATCATGCAACACTTGATAGCCACACCGTGGTTGTGAGGTTTTGGTATTCCGAGGAACCGCAAGTAGAATGGAAGGGTATATTTCCATGACACAGGGCAAGAATCATATCTTTCACGAAGCTGCAGACGATGATTAGTCAGGGTTGCTTGGACTTTATTGCTACATTTCATGATACCCGAGAGGGGGTAAAATGCTCGCAAATGTTCCGGTCATATGTAACATCTGAAGGTGTTCCAAGATGATCTACACAACCTACCTCCCATAAGGGAGATTGAGTTCTACACTGATACTTTACTAGGGACACATCCTATTTCTATTACTTCATCAGGAACACATCCTATTTCTATTACTTCATCAGGAACACATCCTATTTCTATTACCAATATTCCCCAGTACCATATGGTCCAGCGAAGTTGAGAGAACTGAACAGGGGCGAATTTATGTGCAAATTTTAGGACACGTGAACCCATTGTCTTTCCGCAAAACTAGATATTTTATGTACATATTTTCTAGAATTGATCTAATATTACTTAATTGGCACCCATGCTACAAAAAGGTTTAATGGTCCACTTTGTTAAAAGATTAGTTATTTACCCAAAGGAACAAAGATCAAATCCCACTTAATGATTTTTTTTTTTCTACTTTCTTTAGTAGTGCACCCATATTCTAGTAATCTTAGATTCGTCTCCGGCAACTGAAGGTACATATAAAGGATTTGCTTGATAAAGGGATTCATCAAGCCTAGTGTATCACCGGGCGGTGCACCGTCAGTGTTGTTTGGACTATGAGCAGCTCAACAAGAATAAGTATCCATTGCCTCATATACTAAGGACCCGTTTGGCCATGAGAATTTTTTACTTTTTTCTGGAAAACTTTTTCACTTTATTTGGAAATCAACTTTTGGCCATGAAAATGTTGTGTTTGGAATTTGAGAAATACCTAAACCCATGTTTTCACCTTTTTCACTTTCAATACATTCAAACAACCAAATATTCTTTGCAATAACTATAACCAAACACAACTCCATCTTCAACTCCAACTTCAAAATTCCAAATAAAGTGAAAAATATTTGGTTTTCATGGCCAAAAGTGAAAATATTATTTGACTCCAACTCCATCTTTTTTCACTTTCAATACATGGCCAAACGGTGTATTTTTCATGTATTGAAAGTGAAAACATGGTTTTAGGTATTTTTCAAATTCCAAATACAACTTGAACTTGCATTTGAAATTTTCATGGCCAACACTGATTTACAAATAAAGTGAAAAAATTTCATGGCCAAACGGGTCCTAATAAGTATCCATTGCCTCATATAAATAATTTTTTTGATCAATCGAAGCTACAAATCAGACACATTAAACAAATCGCAGAGCAAAATTAGAACCCAAAACAGCAAATTTCGTAGTAAATATCAGAAAACCTTAAGGCCTAATTAATCGCAAAAACTCAGAACCAAGAAAGGCCTAAATTGAACCAAATCCAGACATGTAGTACAAAAGAGAGAAGATCGAACAAAAATCAAACCAAAACTAGAGGTGCAAAGTGTAATTTCTTAATTCTTACCTTACCTCACAAAGTCTCGAGACAAAACTAGAGGTGCCAAGTGTAAAGATTCTGAGTAATTGAAGGATTGAAAGTTTAAAGATCAGTAACTGTGTGAGCTAGAGAGAAAGAGATCGAGATTTTGATTTTGGAGTTTGATGCTTGGCTGTGTTGCTGTGATCTGTAAAGACGAACAGAAATTGGGTTTGGCGGGGGGGGGGGGGGGGGGAGAAAAGGGTCAATTTTACTAATTATTCGAAATAGGATGATTTTGTCCACCATTTATTTTTGGGATAATTTCAATAATATACGGTCTAAAATAAAAAATTACATCATTGTAGCCATATTTATAACATCCGCATAGTCAATTTTTCACGGTATACAATATTATATTTATATAATAATATACAACTTTATACTCATAATGTATCAACTTGTATAAAAGTGTAATAGTATATAAGAGATGTTTATACATATTTTTACACTGTTATACAAATTATATAAACTTATACAAAAATTGATTTTGATCCCTTACGAATCTCCATCCGAAATAGGTCAAATCTTTTTCGAATAGCTTTAAATCTACACATCCTTAAAAAAAAGACCAGATTTATATGTAATCTCTACAGATTTGAATATAAGAAACATGGAAGAAAAATACGAAGAAGCATTAAGTCGCCGACGATCTTATGGCTTCAGATGGATGAAATCGATTAAATCAATCACTGGTTCTTCAAGATTATGCAGAGCAAAAACACGAGAGAGAACTGAAATTACTTAAAATTACACGCGCAAAGGACACGAGAGCGGATTGAAATTGCTTTGCAAGGAAATAGAGGGGGAGCAAATATTTCTGTATCGAATAGAAGGGATAATGCTGCAGTAGCAAGTCGCCGACAGTATGGGCACGTGGCGAAATGTGTAGCGGTGAAATCATGAGGGGAGATTGCGGAGAAGGAGCTGATGATGGCTAAATCGGGTTAAAAAAATTAAAAATAGGCTAAAATGGGTAATTAGTCTTCCCTAATTATCATAGAGTGTAAACATCCCTTTATTTTAGCACATAAAACCCTCCCTATTAGCTAGGTAATTAAAAAATACTCATGCTTTTTTATTTTTATTTTTTTTTAGGAAGGGAAAATGGGGATTTGCAGGGGTGGGGTGCGGGGAAAGATTACAAGCTGGGGAATCGAAATCTCACCAACAAATTAAAAGTTCAGATACCTAATTAACTGAACTACTAAAATCTCAAAAAGAAAAATAAGGGTATAATTAGCTAGGTAATTCAAAAATGCTCATCCTTTTTAATTTTAATTTTTTAATTATATAGGGGTAGAAAGGGCGGGTGTGGGGGGTGGGGGGGGGGGGGGGGGGGGGAATGTCACGCCCTGAATCATGGCCTGAGCGCAACACGGCTCTCGGGCCTTGCTTGCATGTGTCCGAGCGAACCTCATGGCTTGCTTGTCAACATGGGCATCAAAACAACATAATCTATATGATGCAATTTAAATGAATCATGAAAACGTAATTGCGGAATAAATTTTTGAAGTAATCTCATAGCATGAAAAATCATGAAAAACATAATAGTCTGCAATCATAAAAGCACAACTGACTCTGTGAACTAACATCTGTCTATGAAACCTCTAAAACATGTCTGAATACTAACTACCAGGACATGGCCCTGGACTACCATAAACTGAATACTAGTGCAAACTCCATGTTGAACCCCGAGAGAAGTGGGACTCACCAATAAGCAGATAACTAAGGTGATCCTACTGCGCAGGTGTATGCTCCTGAAAACCGGTATCTACACTGTGAAGTGCAGGCCCCGAGCAAAAAGGGACGTTAGTACACTGTGAATAGTACTAGTATGTAAAACTTGCTGAAATGAAGAACATGACACAATATAGGTATAGGACATGAACTGAAACTGAATATAACTTGAACATGAGCATGAAGCGTGAGTAAAGTCTGAAAACAGTAAATCAATAGAAATACATGTATATATAACTGCTTGTAACGTGGGGAATGCTATAGTATAACCGACAACATGATCTAGTACTTGCGTCCTACCAGCAAAACACTCACACCTTGCCAGGGATACGAGACTTAAGTAATAATAAGTATGTAAGGATCCAAACTGCATAATGAAGGTGTTGCCTCCTTGCTAACAACCCTTATTCTACGGTGGCTACGTAGTTTCAGGCTTTACTGAGCCTTCCTGGTAACTAAGCAAATCCTAAAACATGTGAATTATCATGATAGCTTGTGAGATCATGGTTTCATGAGATACTTGTCATAGTCTTGCAAACATGTTAATAATAATAATAATAATAATAATAATAATAATAATAATAATAATAATAATAATAATAATAATAATAATCATAAATACATATAGTTATCTTGAAAACATAAATAAAACCATAAAGTTTAATAAAAACATAATGAGAATGCATGAGGATGAATTCATGATTCACGGATTAAGCTTGGGTTCCTAATAACCGTAATGGAAGATTAGGAATACAATAATGGATATAGATACACAATTCATGATCATAATTACATAACTATGAGCTACCAATATGTTGGATTTAATGCCCTAGGATTTGAACTTCATAGAATGTAAGAAAATAAAAATAAAAGAAACGAGGCATGGGGAAGAACGTAGAGATTCCCACATGTAGATAGAAGTTCTACATACCTTGATAGAGTTCCAAGCTTGAAACAATTCCATAGGGTTTAGACCTTGAGCCTTGAGTTTAGGTTTTTCTTGGAAACTCTAGATTAGGAATAATGATTTCTTGCTTAGATTATTAGAGTATATATTAGAATTGATTTGGAAGGGCTTGGATTAACTTACCTTGATGTTTTGGATTGTTGCTAGGGCTTGGAATTGTGAATAATGAAATAAAAGAACTAAAGGCTTGAATTTATACTAAAGTGAGGCGGAAAATTATATGGACACTTATACGGTCCGTATAAAGTTATACGGTCCGTATAATATGACCATATTTTATCATGGCACAAAACAAAATGTCGAGTTGAAATTTCATGAAATATGGACGAATTATACGGTCCGTATAAAATTATATGGACCGTATAACTCGTTCGTATAACATGACCAGTGAGCGGACTGCTCTGCAATCCTTCAGTAAAATGGCCATAACTTTTTATACAGATGTCTCCTTGACCTCCATAATATACCGTTGGAAAGCTATTTCAAAGGGCTACAACTTTTATCAAGGAAGTTTTCCCAGATTCTTAATTAATAAAGGGGTTATGATCGCTGGAAATAAGACCTTCTACAAACTCACTTGCAAACATGCCCATAGAGTGGCTTCCAACTTTGTTTTGCCCAAAGACGCTTCTTATGACTTGATTAGTTTTCAAGACACTTCCTATAACCCTCATATTGGTTCCATTATATTATCATCTTACGAGTCAAACCTTAGCACGAAGCTACGAGGTGTTACAGGGGGTTACAAGTTGAGGAATCCAAATCTCACTAACAAATTAAAAGTTCAGATAGCCAACTAACTGAACTATTAAGATCTCAAAAAGAAAAATAAGGGTATTAGCTAGGCAATTCAAAATGCTCAACCTATTATAAAAATAGGGATAATTTCAGATAGCTTATCTCATGCATGTTTAGCTTTATAACACTAACCTCCCTTATAATTTCAAGTATTACACTAACCACCTTCTTTTGAATTTTTTATAATGGCACTTGTTTTAATGTTAAACTTTTTATAAAGTTCCAAAAATACCCTATTTGTGGCCTTATTAAATACTCCCTTTGTCTCAATTTATGTAAATGTGTTTGATGGACACGTCGTTTAAGAAAAAAAAAGAAAGACATTTGAAACTTGTGATCTAAAATAAGTCATAAAAATTTATGTGGCTATAAATCATTTCATTAAGGGTAAAATGAAAAGTTTGAAGTTAAATTGTTATAAAGATGTCATTTTTTTTAAGACAGATTAAAAACGAAAATAGTGTCACATAAATTGGGATGGAGGGAGTACAAAATGAGGAAATAAGATCTCTTTGACCTCTTACAATTTAAATAGAAGAAAATGATTTTTTTCCAGATATCTTATGTGTTTCTTTTAAATCTCTTATGTTTAAAAAATGAAGATCTCTTATAAAAGGGCCATAAAACTAAAAAAAAATTTGTAAAGGGTCAGATAACCATTTTTCCCATGAGGAAATAAGATCTCTTGACCTGGCTACATTTCATTCAAGTTTTTACCATATTTGATTTTCTTTTTAACTTTGATTCACGTGGACAATCAAATCAGCCCATGCAAGAATTGTATCATGTTTCAAAATCTAACGAAACCACAAGAATAGATAAGTCTTTTTCTGGGGTAGAAAATGATATACGTGCGACCAAAAATGTTCAGTATACTCGGCCTGCAAATACTTTACTTTATTATAAACTAGACTAGACCAAAAGAAAAAAATGTAAATAGTAATTCTCCATCTAAAACACGAGATAACACATTTTTAGTTAGTTAGTTTGATCAATTTTTCACTAGAGAATAATGAATAAATCCTGCTGAAATACAGAAACTATATGGTTTGAGTATAGATATCAAATTGGAGTACCCTTTGCACCGTTACTAAACAGTTAACAATATTTACTAAAAACAAATTGTAATAACCGTTTTGTACCTTAAAATTTTAATACGTAATTGAAAAAACTACATCTAAGAATTTAATATGTTTGAGTAGCAGCAAGTTCTAGTAATAGCTCATATGGACTTGTGATCATGCGGACAATTCTTGTTTGTAGCACAGGAAGCCTTTGACAGATAAAAGCTAGGTCTTTCTTTGGGAATTTACTCATGCTTACCATTGTAGAAATTCTATAAATAATCTCCCGTTGTAAAATTTCTTTCTAGATTTTTTTTTTCTCTATTGGATAGTTAAAGAGGGACAAGGAAGAAAAAGCACAGAAAAGAGGGATGCGATGAGCTAAGTTGCCAGACTCTTCACTTTCGGTGCCGTACCGTGTCGACAACGTGGGTGTGGGATCTGTACCGGATATGGTTAAACGATTTGGGGCTTCGACCAAAATCAATAGAGAAATTCGAGACAGATATAATGATTGCTGAATGTGCAATGAACTCAAGAAGATAAACATGTACTATACCACTCGGTATATATAAATATGCAATGCACGTACCGAGAAACTAGTAGAAGATCGGCCAATGCAGCTTGTATATCGAGCCCTCGCTAGCTGGATAGTAAAACTATCTTTGTATGTAAGTAGAGTTATTCCCGGTTTTAGAGGAGACTTTGGTGACAATTCTATTGATCAGTTCAGGCTTGCTGGACTGTTATATCCCTATAGTTAAGTCGTGATAATACAAACATTTTTTCAAAAATAACTCTCTTATTATTCAAGGTATGGACATAGATCCAACTTTTAATGCTTCACACCATTTATTACAACTAAGAAATGACTCACAGTGTGGGGAGGGCATGGATTTCTGCATTAAAAAGGGCTCCTAGTATGAGGAACACATATATTATTATTAAATAAGATGAAAACATTACAGAATTCAAGTGCAGAAAATGTTAGTGATCTTTATAACAATTATTTTTGTGAGAAATGCTATGAAGTATCTGACAACCCCCCCCCCCCCCCCCCCCCCCCCCCACCCCCCCCAACCAACAACAACACAAAAAAAAAAAAAAAAAAAAGAGGGTATCCAATCCTTCCTTGGCATCATGCCGTGGTTTCTAGAAATGGATAGTCAGTATAGCCGACAACAGGATCAGATGTATAGAATGTCTCCCTGTTATACTTGTTGAGAGGTGCATCGAGCTCAAATCGTCTTGGTAAATCTGGATTGGCTAAGAATAGACGCCCATATGCGACAAGATCAGCTCGGTCTTCAACCACAGCTTTGTTTCCATCCTCTCTATCGTAACCACCAGCAACCATAAAAGTACCTTTAAATGCCTTCCTCATGGGTACAAGGCTTTCAGGACATTCAAACTTTTCCCCAGCTGTTTTCATCCTAGGCTCAACCATGTGGCAATAAGCAATGCCGTACTTATTCAAGGATTCAGCCATGTAAAGTCCCAAAGCGCTTGGGTTTGAGTCTTCTGCATCCATGTAGTTAGCAAATGGGGAAAGCCTTATTCCGACTCTGTCAGCTCCTATCTCGTTTACAACTGCTTCAACAATTTCTAGTGCAAATCTGCAACGGTTCTCTAAAGACCCTCCATATCGGTCAGTTCGATCATTGACTTGGTCTTTCATAAACTGGTCGATTAGATAGCCATGAGCTCCATGGATCTCAACCCCATCAAATCCTACAAATTGAACAGAATACAGAAGACATACTTTCTTTGAAAGAGGGTGACAAGTACTGATGTGACAGCCAGTAATTATGTTGTGATGATTACCAAAATGTTTCTTATTTCTCTGTTGTAATGTTTGCAGCAAAGTTCTAATTCAATATTCAGCTATGTCAGTTGCGGCAAATGTCTAAATATATACAATATGAAATGAATTTACATATCATGAATTTACATATTCGAAAAAAGTTAGTACCAACTTATTCCTTCATAGAACATGTTAAAACATCATCCGATTGTTACCAAGTTTGCCAAATGGTTTAGATAAACAATAGATAGAGAGAACTTTTTATATGTGCACATCACATGAGTCACTCGAATGATTCAAATAATTAATGGTCAGTTCCTCTCATGCCTGTGCTTTTCATTCTTAGGAACTCACAATCCAATAGTGACTTTCTTTATCTTTTCTTTCAAGTTACATTTTCTAGTTCAGACCTGACATATTATCAAGGGGAACAAAGATTTTCTTATCCAGAGTTTCAGACTGAAACAGAATTACATTAAAGCAGTGAACTTGACAAGGAATTGTTACCTGCTTCTATGGCATTTCTAGCAGCAAGCCGAAAATCGTTAACAATCTGAGGAATTTCATCTGTTGTCAGTCGCCGTGGTGGTGTAAATTCTACAATATCCAGGCCATTGGAACGAATTTGAGGTGTTAATGGCGTGTCTGTGCAGGAGACAGGATCCTGTCCATTGCGCTGAAAATCTGTACAAAGAAGTGATCAGTTAATTAAGAAGCACAGAAGTTACATTTAGGGGGTGTTTTGGCATGGAGGAAAATATTTTTCAATTTTCTCATGTTTGGGTGGTCAAAATGTTTTGGAAAACAGTTTCCCTAGGAAAACAAATTTCTTAAAAATGACTTCCCTAATGTAAGTAGGGAAAATAAGTTCCACAACTGATGTTCCAAGTTTTCCTCCCACCTCCCAACGCCCTCAATCGTCACCCCTTGACCATCCAGCTACCCGCCAGCCCTGAACCCCGACCCTCACCCCATGGAACCCCGATCACGTTTTGATAAATTACATATAAATACTCTTGGGATAATATTTTTTGCTTGCTTACCAAACACTAGAAAATAAGTAATAAGAAGTCCACTTGTTTTCCAAGAAAACATTTTAGTTCATACCAAACACACCCTTAGTGATATATTTTTTCTCAGTGTTAAATATGATTTGACAAAATGGCTAAAACCATGGGAGAAAAGTTAGTTACCTTTGTTGGAAGCTCTCCCTACATGCCAAATTTGAGAAAAGAAGATTCCTCCTTTGGCATGGACTGCATTTACAATTGGTTTCCAGGCCTCAACTTGCTCCTTTGTCCATATACCAGGTGTGTCTTTAGACCTTCAATCAATAGGCATTAAGAAAGTGTATTTTGTGAGATGTATGCTAGGAAACTAGAACTAAGCTTATTGAGAACTTGGTAAATTGCAGGAACTAAAGTTACCCTTGGGCAGTCTCAGAAATTACTGTGGCCTCTGCTATTAGAAGACCCCCTTTTGTGGTTCTTTGTGAGTAATAAAGGATAGCATGTGGCTGAGGAACACTGCCATATGATCTCTGCCTTGCTAATGGTGCCAAGACAACCCTGAAAAGGTGTTTGCTAGGATGTATTAGAGAAAATAATACATATATTAGCTTTCATTATTTATTCCTCATTTGGTAGTGTTACTAATATTCAGTACTATTCTTATACATAGGAAACCATGGTATTAGCAATGCAAACACTATTAATACATGGATAAGCATGGTTAAAGACAAAACTGCCCTTAATGCACCAAACTGAACAATGGATAAGAACTAATCTCAGCATAACTAATCTCCAAGTATGATTAATCTCAGCATTACTAATACACCATATTCGGTACTATTCTTATACTCATACTCTTTCAAACGACCCAATAGAGTGCTATAAGAACCACAACATCTTTATCCATCAAATACATTGGACTATGCAATAATAGAATGTCAAAACTCAATGCTAGAATAATACACTTGTAAATAACAGAGTAAATTTCAATGCTCCTGCATCTTTAGATGATGCCAGGGAGATAAGAAACTGCCAGAGTCTGTATTCTCCATTTTCTCATTGTAGTGTTTTCACGTGAAAAAATCAAGAAGTTTCCCAACATTTCAATGGAAACGTGTTTCCCACCGTGTATTTTCCCAGTGAACTGGTTCGGTGGAAAAATCATGTTTTATAACACAAATTTTCCACTGAATGTCTGATGGAAAAACCTCTATTTTTTAGTACTGATATCGGTATCTCCCAATGTGAATAATCTGGAAGAATCAAACATCAAATGACGAACAAAAAATGTAAAAAAGAAAAAAAGAAGAACAGAAAATCGAAATGGATCTGGAAAAAGAATACCTATGAGATAACTGAAAGTTTCCCATTTTATGAGAAGTTAGTAGAGGGATGCATTGTTTCTCTTGGGAAACTTCACCAGCTTTGTTTTCCATTTTGGGCTATTTCTTGTTTTTGTTACAGTACAAGTTTAGCAAAGGAGAAACTGAGACATGTGGGAGTGGAGCCAAAATGAAGCATTTCAGTTGTCCCAAAATGAAGCATCTTCTCAGAGTTTCCCACAACACTATGCATGTTATGGTGAAGTGTCAACCAACAAAAGATTTTTTGATTTTTGTGATATATGAATTAAGTTAGTTCATGTATTTAAGATATTAATGTAAGGATACATGCGGAGGCAGACACCTTCACCCTCTCGGCAAAAATTTATACTGTATATATAAGGTAAATTTTTTTTTGTACATGTATATATTTTGAATTTCCTAAACAGAAAACTAGGGGTTAACTCTGTGGTTAAGAGGTTCAAAATTCACTTGAACTTCCAAGTTTAATTTCAGACACCATATTTTTATTTTTCGAACTCCCTTAACGAAAATTCTGAATCTGCCACTGAATATATGTATGATGATACATGTATATAGGCGAGGCGGATCCGAGGATTTGAAGTTTCCGGCATGCGCCATTCAATAAAATTTATATTCAACTCACGCTTATGAAGCACGGAAGTGAAATTTTCTCTAAACATGAAGGAATCACTTAAGTGCTAATTTTGTATTTCTATTTGCACACCTGGGTTACGCCTTACTACTTTAGTTACGTGGTTTTATGGGACACACTTTTAGCTAAGGCATTACTAAAAGTTTCCTTGAAAAGTTAAAAAAATATATATATATGCTTCAAGAAAGTCTTCCACTTTTAGTTATGTTCAAAAAGTACGCCCCATTTATAAGGGGGCAGACTTTTAGTTGTGTTAAGTAAAAGTCGCCGGAGGGGGGGGCGTACTTTTAGTTGTGTTTAAGTAAAAGTTCATATTTTTAGTTGTGTTTAAGTCCGCGCAAAAAAATGAATCCAAAATGGATAAAAGTACTTTATGAACCTAAAACTCAAAGCAAGCCTTGATGGTTGATATCACTGATTCAATGTCACATTCAAATAAATGCATATTAGTTTCCTTCAAGTCCATTTGCACACAAATACCATTTTCACATTCTGCACCATAAATCTTCTTTTAATGTTTATTTCTTTCAAATTTCCAATAGACAAAAAAACAAGTAAATAACTAAAAGAAACAAAGAAAGAGAGACAAACAGAGACATACAAAGAATGGAATTTGGAGAAGGTATTCAGACCGATTTTGAAGATGAAGGATCTTGGCAATGGAATTGGAAGGTTGCCGTATTGATTTTGATTTGGAAAGGGGGGAACCCAAGAATAGGTTTATGTTTCTTGATTTGATGAGAGAGAAGAAGTTATCTTGTAAAGTTTATATACCTAAACAAAAAAGTAGAAAAATAAAAAAGCTAAAAAGTAGTAACTAAATTACTAATAATTGAAACTAAGTCAACACAAATTATTAAAAAGAAAAAGAAAGAGATTAGAATAGAACGATTAGAATAAGAGGATTTGTAAGTTAATATATTTGCTATATTTAATTTTTTTCTAAAAAAAAAAAATCGTGTAGTTACTGGGGTTCGATCCCGCGTATGTGCCCATTCACCACCGACTACGGCATGCCTTTGTCATCGGGTGCCACTTTAATATTTATCTATACATTATGTATATATATATATATATGTACCGTTTCGTCCGAAAGCTTGTGTTCCCCACGCCACTGAGTAGATCCGCCCCTGAGACTAGGTATATGCTAGGATAGTTCTATAAATATCTAAATATTATAAGCCAAAATATAATTTAGGGAAAAGGGTCAAAAATACCCCTCTACTTTGGAAAAAGGGCTAAAAATATCCTCCAAACTTATTTTGGGTCAAAAATACTCCTCCCGTCCTTAAAGTTTTCAAATATACCCCTGCCTTGACGGAAATTATTCGCCAAAATAACCCGAAATCATTCTTTAAACCCGCTCCATCATTTAAACCCGACCCAACCAAATAATAACCCATAAGATCCCCTTATTCCCCCAATTCTCTCAAGCTTCATACTACAGTTAGAGCGAATTATTTAGTAAAATGAAGAATCATTTTCTTCACTATATTTGAAAACTTTTATTTTTGATTTTTAACCATTTTTCTCATCAAGAATAGTTTTCCCTATAATTTAAGTTGGTGGAAAAATATATTTCCCACTTTTGTTCGATAGAGTTTGTAAGTTAATATATTCCCCACTTGTGTTAGATAGAGTTTGTAAGTTAAGTTTGCAGAAGAAAATATTTGCCACTTGTCTTCAAATAGAATGAATGATTATGTAAACAAGCAGAGCGAAGTAAAGAAGAATCATTTTCTTCACTTACTTTTTATTTTTGATTTCTCATCTAGTTTTCGAAACCTCCATCAGGGCGCGACTAATTTCGAATTCACACCGGAAAATCCCACATTCGGAGGCAAAGCGCTACCTAACAAAGACAATTCCTTATTTCCTTCATTTATTTTCAAGAAAAAATTTAAGTGATTGAGAATGCTCTCTTTCTCAAATTTTCCAAAATGTTATTCGGTGTCCGTATTAGCTCGACTAATTTGATTTATAAAAATGATGTCCGTGCCACTAATCAGTTGGGTATTATCTCCTAATATTTTTTTTTTTCTCTATTCAATT
>NC_081353.1:40869708-40976731 GCF_029784015.1 Lycium ferocissimum | reverse complement strand
TTGATAGTTTTATATATTCAAATACATATGTCATACATTTATTGATTTGGTGTAAACTCCTATAATATAATTTTTAGCCAGATAAATTATTTTTTCAGGCACATGAAAGTAGGCTTGAGCAGACAACCAATAGAAACAAATTACTACTTGAGTTAGGAAATGGTTGGACCACCCGATCTTGTGGCCTTCTCTGCTAATTGTAGTAGATACTGTACTGGATACTACTCTATTCGCATTAATGTTCAAGTTTTTACGCAATCAGATTAATGTTCTAATTGCAGTAGATTTGTATTTTTATTAGAAAATTCATTATATATACAAAGGTGTTAATATACTCCTTAATTTTGCGATTTAGAGTAGATATACCTCTCGTTAAAAAAGTGGTGCATATATACCTTGCCGTTACACAAATGGTGCAAATATACTAGTGATAAGCTGTGTTACATCCTATGTTTTGATGATTTGTCAAATGGCTGAAAAATGGATAGGGACCTGATCTATTATATGTTCTCTCTGTACACCATGCGTGCCAACAATCTGATTGTAAAAAACGCAAGTACGAGCGAGAGAATTTCTTGCGGTTCGGCTTTAAGTCAAACATGAGGAGTGGTCTCTACTCTACCCATATGTTCCCTAATATATATGTATATACAACTTACTCCAATATATTGGGTATCACTTGAAAAAACCAGAATCACTTAAAAGTGCAGCCGTCACGGGATTCTCCAAGTGTTCAAAACAAGCTGACCACAGACTAAAGGACCAGATCCCAAAAACTGAAGATGCAAATGTCCCTTAGTTTGTCTTGAGCTTTGTTTATGTTCTCTATCTTGTAAACCTACTCTTCTCAAAAGAAGTTGCTGTAGGTATTCTGAATTCTCAGTAGTTGTACACTTGTTTGTAAGCTGTTGAGTGGTAACCTTGGCTAGAGTTAGTTAAGGTGTATTAGTTGGTTTGGCTAGAGTTCGTCAAACGTTGTTAAGCGTATGGCTAGAGTTAGTCATAGCATGTAGCTTACAATAGGGTTATTGTAAGGGTGAGGGATTAAGGGTTTAATTCCTAGATTACAAGAGGGTGTGATCTGAAGTTGCTCGGTGTAGTGAAGTGAAAATCCTACGTGGTAGGTCGTGGTTTTTAATCTCTTGAGCAAGGAGTTTCCACGGTAAAATCTTGTCTAAATTACTTACTGCACCGCATCAGGGAACTGGTAAACAACCAAGTCCCTCATATATTGTTTGGTGGATGCATAGCATTATAAAAAGTTTTCGCTAACGGAATATTTTTAAAAATCATTCAGCTTGTTTTTTAATTTTAAAAAAATGTCACGTGGCTTTAAAAAAATAAGTCTACCCATTTTTTGAGTATATTTATGTTTTTAAAAGGCACGTGGTAATTTTTTCCTAGTAGGTCGGGTTACGGTTTGTTTAAAAAAAATATCTCTGTGGCCTTAAAAGAAATAAGTCTACCATTTTTTTTAAACGAATCAGACTCGACCACTAGGAAGAAAATTACCAAGTGACTTTAAAAAATTAGGTCCACTAAAACATAAATTGGTAGACTTGTTTTTTCAATTAAAACATAAGCTAAATATTTATTTTAAATTCGATCATGAAAAGGGTATATTCTTTGTAATTTATTATCCGCGTAACAATGGGGGTATATATCTACTTTTTTAGCGAATGATATACCTGTTCTAAATCGCAAAGTTGAGGAATATATTGGCACCTTTCCTTATATATATACACAACTGTTTAATTGTGAATCCAATTAATAAAATAGGCTATAAATTTAGTGGCAACTTCAGAATCCATAAACTTTTAACTCTACGACTAACAGTGCCACAATTGATCATGTGAAACGATCTTGGGGACCAGCTTCAATGAGGAAAAGCATATCAAATATGAACCTTAATTACCTTCCTCTCAAACTTGCGCATGTAGTCACGAAGTAAGTACACCAGGTTCCCAAAATCTTATCAACATCAAAATCATTTGCTAATGTAGATTTATATAGCTAGTGCCGTCACATCCATTCTTTTGATTTGATGACCTAATATATGAACTTGAATAATACACGCACATATACATATTTATGTTAATTTTGCACCACAAGTAATAGGTACACAGACACTTTGCATCGATTAATTTAAAATCAACCAAGCAAATATCTCCAGTATTAGTTCTCACAAATATATTCATTTTTCAGGCACATGAAAGTAGTTTTGAAGCAGACAGCTAATCGAAACAAATGAGTACGTACTTGAGTTAGGAAATGCTTGGACCATTCCATCTCTTGGCCTTCTCTGCTAATGGTAAGGGTGATTTGCATAAGATAGCTAGTTTTCACATTTGTACTGAAATGTCATTTTTTAGTTTAATGAAAAATTCCGGACTAAAATACCCTTAAGTTGAACGATAGAGATAGTAAAGAGACGCCAATAACCGTGGCATGCAAATTACGACGGATCGGTATGATCACTTCATGCTATATTCAATCTAGCTATCCTGTTTGATCACTTACAAACTATTTTTGACAAGTGTATCAAAGGTGAACCAAAATATGATATCCAGTGACAACTAACAAGTAACCTAACACGTGTCATGTCCTCAAAAAGTGAGGTCATCTCCCATATGTATAGATATGTCATTATGATTTCATCATTTGAAATACCAAGAATTAGCCTAACCATCACTCCGATGTATCTAATATCTTTCATAACCTATTGGTTTTGTTATCTAAATTTTGTTATTCTTATTCCCTCTGATAGAGGAAGACTTATTTAATCCTAGAAAAACTTGCATACCTTTGAAATTGTTTCTTAGGACATTCCATTGCACCACTAGCCATAATTATATTTACTCATAAATAAGTAAGTAACATTTATTTTTTTCCCTTGTTAATTTCTCCACCAAAAAATACTTACTGCTCCATTTTATGTGACATAACTCGCAATACAAGTATAAAGTTAAATAATTTTAGGTATGAATTCGAATACAATATCTTCAGAAGTGGGGGAGTAGTAGGCCAAGAAATAGGAATTGATGGAAGTCGTGGCCTCATTCATTCCCTTTCTTTGCGTAAAGCAAATAAGCTGGACACGATATTTGTGTTCTTTTTTTTCTCAGACATTGGTTCTGTGTGGCTCTCTTTCCTTATCCCTATTCTAAAATACAAAAAAACCACCACCCTCACATTGCTTTATATATATCTCATTGTTCATATATCTCTATCTTCTACTAGCACAAAAAAAAAATGTCTAATCAAGAAAATGGTGTAGTCCAGCCATGGCCAGATCAACTTATACTACCCGATTCATTGTATACCGAAAATATACGACAACTCCATTTATCAATCGAACATGAATGGGATACGTTGAGACGATCAGCGTGCCAGGTTGCAGCAGGAAGGGCACTGTGGAGGCATGTGATAAATGATCCATTAGCAGAGTTACTAGCAGGGGAGACTTACTTGAAAAGTTTGTATGAAAAAATAAAGAGGGATTGTGTTAATAATGCACGAGAGGTTTCTGGTGTTATGATTGCAGTTAGAACATTATGGTTTGATCAACAACTTGAGGAAGCTCTTAGTTCCTTTGATGATGGTGGCGGAGCAACACAAGTTGTCTTTCTTGGAGCAGGTAGGTGATCAAAAATAATAAATTAAATTAACTGTTTTTTAAGTGTTGGTACATTGTCTCAGTGGATATTCCACTGATCTTTATATGTTTTTGGGCAATCTTCGCTTTGTGGACTTGTTTCCGAGATCGAATTAAATTAGACTCGAAGTATATTTTCCTAACTTAGTATCGGAGATCTCAGCCATTCTAATTCTTGGTTTATTTGTTGGGCCTTCACATTAGGTTGTTCACACTGGGATGCATAGCATTCTATGGGTACAAAGAATCAAACTATAAGCAGCGCTCTCTTGACAGAGTTTTAGGCGGCAAGAGACTAGTAGAAATTCTTAAATAACTACTCCCTCCGTCCCATAACAACTGTCACCTTAGCCAAAAAAATTTGTCCCACAATAAGTGTCATCTTAGGAAATCAAGACATAAATTGGCTAGTTTTTTCCAACTCTATCCTTAGACAAAAATGACAAGTTAAAGTAACATCTAAATGATGATTGGAAAAGCCACATAGTAACTTGGTATTGTTGGATTCCTAATGTCAAAAAGATTACTACTTGTGCATGCTCTGATCAAGAGGGAAAAGTAATTTATTTTTGTTATATAGGGGTAATTTAGTAAACTTCACATTACATTATTAGTTTCTTAATAAGCGTGTTTTTGGCTAAGGTGACAATTATTATGGGACGGAGGGAGTACTTTTTAACCGTTGTAATTGGAAGAAAAAAACCACTATTGTGAAGTTTCAAAATTATTGGATTGTCATAGAGTTACACCCGTGGAATTTGAAACTCCACTGTAGTAATTATTTTTCAAAGATAGAGCTGAAAAGTTGTCAGTGAACACTATTTCTACGTTCACAAGGCGTCCCGTTTTGGGCTTAAAGGAGTGCTTGTTCCACATTTATTCAGAGAATGAGTTGTTGTCTCTTTATAAGGTTTCAAAAAGCACCTGCCGAAGTCAAGATTTCAACTTTTTAGATTCAAGATGCTACTAAACCCGCTAGTCACTTGAGTTACTGGGTCGGAATTTAAAATTTGTACTTGTTTAATAGATTACTGTTTAATAGATTACTTAACGCATACTTAAGTCTGAGCCAAAGCTATTCTGCTGAACCCCTAGTTTTAATAGTACATCTGTCCACATGGATAATTCTTACCTCATCAATTAGTTTCGGGGTTGAGTTAGGTTTAAGGTCCATTTTCATAAGTGAATCTTCCATATCACTACCCTATTTGGATCAGTTTTGTTCCAATATGGTAAAGTAGGAGATGTATCAAACTAATATCTTGCTCTATCTCCCCGCTGCAAGATAAGACTGCATGCATTAGACCCAATGTAGTCTGGCCTTTCTTAGAACTCCACACATAGCGGAAGCTTAGTGCACCGATGTGCTCTTTTCTATTATCTGTTCCTGCTACCTCTGCAAGTTATTTAAATCCGTTTTGTGGGGACAATGGAGAACAGATCGATGATATCAATTTCCTCATCTGCAGGTATGGATACGAGGGCGTACCGCTTGAGTTGCTTGAAAGAAAGTGACATTTTTGAGGTTGATTTCCCAGAGGTATTGCAGATGAAAACTACTGTCCTTAAGGAAGCAACAAATGAACAAAAGCAGCCAATGATGACAGCAAAATCACTAAAGAGAGTAGCAGCTGATTTAAGAGAGAAAAATTGGATTGAAAAGCTTAAAGTATCAAGTTTAGACTTAAAGAAAAATACAGTTTGGGTATTAGAAGGAATCCTCTACTATCTATCCCATTGTCATGCAATGGAAGTACTCAATGTTATTGCTAAAAACACTGCCTCTGCTCATACAGTACTTTTAGCAGATTTCATGAACAAGCAATCAACCAAAATGTGCAGCTCCATTTTCCATTTCTATAGTGATTGGCCTGATCAGTTGTTGCAGTCACTTGGATTTTCTCAAGTTAAACTTTCCCAAATCGGCGATCCTGACGCCCATTTCGGGCTGTTGCATGATCCGTTAAACTTGTTCGACAAGTTGAGGAGCTTGCCACGGTCGCTACAAACTCATCCGGACGATGGAACGCCGTGTTGTAGGTTGTATTTTCTTCATGCTTCTGGGGCACCACCTATTCAAACTATTCCTTGAATCATGTTACTAAAAGATTAGAAGTAGGACTCATTATTTGTTGGTGCCTTTCATGGCACTAGAAATACAATTTGAATTAGTGAGTGTCACTCAAGCTATGTTTTGTACTATATTTTCTTCTTCAAATCTCTAGCAGTCACGGAGTCGGGAATTTATACAAGAGGATTAAAAAATATCACGGTTGTATTTTGAATCTATGACCTAAAATAAAATTTTAACCCCCTTTTCCACTTTACTAAAACTTTCCCTTATGTCTAGGAGATTCAACAACTTATATAAAACTACGGAAAACTAGTTTTTACCCTATTTGCACAGTATAAATTTTCAACGAAAGGGATTCAACTGAACCCCTTTCCTTCAAGCTAGCTCCGGCCCTGATCTATATTTAGATGAATTAACCAACACTTACCGTTCATAAGCTAGCACGTCACATATTTAATTTGCTAAATGATCAATCATTCAATCAACTATGCTTCGATCACAAATTTGTTGAGTGCTCATTACAGTAGAAAAAATATTTTCTCATCCTGATGAAGCAACTAAGAATAGGAAAAGTACACATGGTTCCAATTAAGCAGTTAAGAGTTCCAATTAGAGCTAATCACTTTAGCAACATTCTAATAGTATATGGTGCCGGCAAGAACTCTGCATAATCCCTATCATCCTGCATTCAAATAGCCAATTTCTACAGATATTACTTTTGATACCACACATACTATTTACTATTCCATTGAAAATTGTACATAACATGGTGCATCTAGTGTTCTAAGCTTGGAACCTAGTAGGTGTTTGTTAAAAAGGAAAAAAGCTAAGCACTTTAAAATGATATTGGAGCAGAAAATACAAACAGTAGCTGCGAATAGATGCCAAGTATTACGAGCCCCTTGTGGTTTCCATTGGTCCGGTCCACCACAGGAAACTCCTTTGCCAAGCCGTATAGAGGTTAAACGGTCACTAGTGTGGGAGTATTCCATATACTACGAGCCCCTTGTGTCTACTACAAGTTTTGAACAAGTGTTGCTCACAGCTCGGAATTGTTACTCTCACTCTATTCACTCTGCCCATGATTTATGCTGGACTCTGACTGGTGTTTGATGATGTTCCTCGATGGCTGCTTCATTCTTGAATTCGTAGGCTTTGCCGGAGGAGGAGGTTGGATATGAAGAACATGATAGAGATGTGGTACGTCGCGACCTTTTATTGGTAGAAAATCAGTTGCCTTTTGAGGTTTTCCAGGTGTTTCCTAAATGTACTAGGTTCTGTAGATTATTATGATATTTTGATGATCTTGATCATGCCAATCCTCTTTAATTAGTTGATAACAATACAATACTTAATGTTGATCAATTCATTTCGAGGATTACTTCTCCAATAAATGGAAGCCAACATCAGTCCTGGTATAATTGTGTTCCTTGATGTTATTTTCACGGTTGATATGAGTATAATTCAGACCGCCCACACAGCTATTCAGACTTATAAGTAGACTGATTGTGTGCGCGTTACTAGATGAAAAATACTTGTCGAATGGATTTGTTAGGAAGCAATATATGGGAAGCAGTAACTAAGACCTTTTTTATTATTTCATATATCCATCATTGTATCTCGATTGTGTTCTTTTTACAACAGTAGAATATTAGAATGAGGAAATGTTGGAGTTTTACTTGATGAAATTACAGAATAATACTCATGCAATGAATTTGTTGGAAATGGGAAGCAGCTACTGAATCTTTTGTCGATCAGGCTGTCAAAATAAAATTAAAAAAGTTATGGAGATGCGGGGGATCGAACCCCGTGCCTCTCGCATGCAAAGCGAGCGCTCTACCATTTGAGCTACATCCCCTGATGTTTAGGGGTGCTTCAATAAAATATAATATTCGTTACAACAGAGAAAGTTGGTCTATCGACACTCTTACGATTGAGAAATTAAGTTTTCTGCATCATCTATAACTAATCATAATAATGTTATTGTGATATTTCAAGTCATCCTAACTTAGGCATGCCTGGTTCAGAAACTTTTTAAATGAAATATGACCTTTTTTATTTGCTTTTCTCTTGAACTCTGATGGATCTCATAAGCTGTTATATTCGTCACATCTGAAGGTGTTGATCCTACCAGTCAAGAGACAAACTTGAGCATGTATTCGCCAGATAAATGTTAGGCCTAGTGAAGAATATAATACTTTTAGAATTTAGACGTTGTGGTTTCTGAGTCAAAAGTCGAACTTTCATATACTTGTTTTTGCGCATGAACATGTTTGATGACAAAACACTGCGTTTTACCAAACCTGCGAACTCATTGTTGGATCTGCCATTGTTTGTTAAATAAGATGTCAGCAGTCAGCCAGCATGGGCGGAGCTAGAGGGCCACTAGGGATCATCGGAAAACTACACTGTATATATAAGGTCAAAATTAATTTTTATGTTACGTTTGTATAATAGATGTTAAATCCCCTTGGCTTCTTCATGTGTTTACTTTTTTATATTTTGAATCTCATTGATGAAAATCACGGTTCACCTGGATACCAGGATAGATGCATTTTAAAGACTTTGCTCATTGTAACTTTTAGGTGCATCTACATGTATTGAGTTTCTTGGACTTAGGCCACCAATGGATTAGCAGACGGTATCAGTTTTGAGGTCCTATTGTTCAATTATATCATACTTTTTCATGCGATCTCAAAATATGATGTCATGAAATTATGAATCTAGATTATACAGTGTAGACACTTGACACAGTTATATGCTTGTTATCTATCACATCTGTATTTGCACACAATCAGGGAGACAGAGTAAACTTTCGAAAATTTACAAAGCCATGAGCATTTGTAACAAACAAAAACAAAAAGAGGAAAGCAGAATACATGTATGTACATGATGTAACAACATATTCAAAAATACTGATCGATTTGATAGTCCGTCGCCGAAGAAAAGAGTTTACCAACTGCATAACTTTTGTATAGCGTGTGGGCCCATGTCTTCAGGACGATCATAGCACCGACTGCTCATCTAATAAAAAATCAAACCCCTGATACTTACAAAACCAATGCACATGATAAGATACGTTTAAACTCTCCGGACGGCTAGTTCGTGTCTTGTCTCTCTATATCTAGCGTTTCCTGAGGTTCGGGGAAAATCTCACTGGACGATCTCTTACACGAAGATGAATGTTCCATCCCGCTGCTATGAGAATGAGATCCTACTCTTCCTGGCTGTTTTAGGTTCATGCCGACCTCTTTGCTTGTTTGAACACTAGCATTAGTACTATCCTGTGAGCTATAATGCCAACTACCAAGAAAAGCAGCACTCCAAGACCGCCTTGATGAAGTTGTTCTTAGCCTCCTAGAATTAAAACTTCCTTCTCTAACAACCTTGAAAGGGTTCTCGAGAGCTTTTAGTACCCGTCTCATTTCAGGACGTCTAGAAGGCCTCGGATGAAGACATGCTTTGGCTACTAGGGCTACAGCCCACATCTCTTCAATTAAGTCGTCGTCTAGAATTAGAGATGGGTCGACGATCTTGGCCACTAGTTCTTTCTCGCGCATAGTGATGAACGGAAGAAATTTGTCCAACTCGTCCGGGTGGCTTATGCCAACGTTACCAGTTACAAGCTCGAGTAAGACCTTCCCGAAACAGTATACATCATAAGTGCAACTTGTAAATGAAGATCCTGTTCATGTATAAGGAAAGCATGAAAAATTGAAATAATGACTAAAGTCTCAACTACGCATTTTTACGAAAAGAATACTACATACCAGCAGGGTCTCCATCAGGATTCCTGTTTATTGTCAAGTAGAAAAGTAAGATATCTTAGAACATTGAACAAAAAGCAATATGCAGAAGAAGTATACAGAATCTGTGGAATGTGCATACGTAAAAGTAACTAAAGTAAAATTTAAGGCTATTACACATCTAACACATCTGGAATTGGGACTACTAAACATTTATTAATTGAGCATGTTAACTGCTAAAAGGAAATGCTAAAAGTAGAAATGGAAGAAAGGCAAAACGACCTTGACATATATTTAAGTACTTACTTTGGCATGCGAAAAAACTTTGTGATCATATTGTGATTATCACCTTCCTGTGCACACACGTCGCTCAAACTTCCCAGCCTTACTTCAAATTTATCGTCGAGAAGGATACTGCTAGCTTGAACATCTCTTCAAAAATCAGAAAATACAGAATATAATTAGCTTAGTGTAGAACTTTACAATAACTCAACTTAAGGTTACAGCTAAAAATAAAGTATAAAACAAGAATGCAAGAAAGTGAAAGAAACAAATACCTATGAACAAGGGGAGGATTACACTCATGGTGCAAATAAACTAAACCTTCTGCAGCTCCTATTGCAATTTTTAGTCTTGTTATCCAATCCAAAGACTGTTGATTTTCTTTTTCTTCGTCTTCTAAATCCGTATCCCGGGACAACAAATTGAACAAATCTCCATTTGGCATATGTTTATAGACCAAGAATTTCTCACTCTCATGCTCTAAGCAATGGCCCAAAAAAGGGACCAACCTATGGTGTGTTGTCCGGTTTAACAAATCCAACTCCAACTTGTATGTTTCTTTTTCAACATTAACTTTCTTGATAACTACGGTGACACCGCCTTCCAATATTCCTCGAAAAATGTCTCCAGTGTGACCATTCTTGATAAGGTTTGTTTCATTGAAGTTGCTTGTGGCTTGGAGTATCTGCTCATAAGTAAATGATTCGATCGAACCAGATATATCACTAGAGAACTTTCCTGCTGGTGCCGGATTATTTCCTCCTTCCACAACAGGACTAACGTTCGATATGCCTCTTTCATTTGAATTTCCTCTGTAGCATATCTTCAAAAACAATAAAATGGCTAATGCCAAAAGCATAAGTACCCCAACTCCACCAAAAACTCCAACCATTATAAGCAAATGTTTATGCTCGCCCTTCGAGGATCTACGTACTGGAGTTTCACTTGTGCCATTGACAAATATGAGACCCCTATCAGCATAAAATTTACCACAATCTTCTGAACTTTTCTGATTCAATGACCCCGTAAAGCAATTACTCACAACTCGGATACCAGATTTATCGGGTGCTGGTCCTTGAAAATAGTTGTTAGACAGATCAATTGATTGAAAACTCCAAACATCAAAATTCACATTTCCAAAGAACAGATTATTCGAAAGGTTATATGAAGCATAATTGGTACTAAAATATGAAAATTTTGAAATCATCCCAGTGAAGTTGTTCCCTGAAATATCAAGAATCTTCAAATGAGATAATGACCATAAAACATTAGGTATTTCGCCTTCGAATTGATTCCAACTGAGGTTTATATGCTCCAACATAGAAAGATTTGAAAACAAATTACTAGGCAATGTACCCTCTAGCTCATTATTTCCAATAAAAAATCTCCTCAAATTTCTCAATCTTGATAAATCCTTTGGCAATGACCCTGACAAGTAATTTTTACCAAGATCAAGTCCTACCAACTGAGAAAGATTTGAAATTTCAGAAGGAATATAAGAACTCAAACTGTTATTTGACAAGTTGAGGAGCGTAAGTCCATTAAGTGAACCAAATTCAACAGGGATTGGACCAGACAAGAAATTTGAAGACAAATCAAGAATACTGAGATTCTTAATATCTGAAAAAGTACTTGGAATTGAACCTGTGAGTGAATTACCAGAAAGATGAAGAGCCCTTAAAGAACTCAACTGTCCAAGTTCTATAGGAATAGTACCTGTGATGAAATTATTAGATAAAGAGAGAAAATTAAGACTACTCAAACTTCCAAGTGATGGTGGAAGTGAACCAAGAATTGAACTTGAACTAAGATCAAGTTCTTTGAGCTGAGTTAATTTTTGGCCAAACCAGTCAGGAATTGGCCCTGGGAGAAAGAAACCTGACGAGTTAAACGATGTCAAGTGAGTAAAATTGGCTAAAGAATCAACAGAAAATTTTGGAAATAGACTCCCTTGGTGACTTCTTCTTAGTTCAGTTAACTTTATAGCCACAACTTTGCCATTGTTGCAGTGAATTCCAGTCCAATTGGTGCAATGGTCTGATTTTCTTGGCCAGTTTTTTGCTTTGATACCCAAAGATGATCTGAGATCCAGTAAAGCTTTGTGTTCCAAATTGGAGCTTACTTGGATCTGCTTAGCTAAAACTGAGTAAAAGAACAAGAAAAAAAGAGCAAGAAAAAACTGAGTTCCCATGAAATACTGTAACATTCTTTTGATGCAGAGAGGCTTATAATATGTTGTGAAATTATGTCTGCATTTTCATATTTCCAACAGTTGTTTCAGTTTATGGTCCCTTAAATATACAGCTGTGAAACTATATCTCCTTTTCAGTTGCTATGCAAGTACAAATACCCACTTTCCTTCTACCTTCTTGGGTAATTCAGTGTTCGGTACCTGCTTTATTTCGTTTTCCATCTCCCAATGTGTTGTCTTTGAAATGATATATCTATTTTATACGACCGTATTTGATTGGTATGCAAGTTTAATAGTTACGCCCTCTGTCCCTAATTAAGCGGTGATATTTGATTTAGCATAGAGCTTAAGAATAAAAGAAAGATTTTCAAAATTTGTGATTTAAAATAAATTATAAATATTTGTGTGCTTATAAATTTATAGTGAATAAAAAGTTTAATATTAAATTTTTACTAAATATAAAAAAATATCATTCTTTTGTGATGGACTAAAACAAAAAGGGTATTACATGCATGAAGACAGAAAAGTTTAACTTATTTACAAGACTAGTGATAGTAAAAGAACATGCATGAAGACAGAAAAGTTTAACTTAATTTACAAGACTAGTGATAGTAAAAGAACATGCATAAAGACAGAAAAGTTTAACTTATTTACAAGACCAGTGATAGTAAAAGAATATACTCCCTCTGTTTCTCTCTATTTCATTTTATATGCCTTGTTTGATTAGAATTTTGAATTTAAAGAATTACTAAATATATAACGTGACATTTAAAATAAATTGAAACAAAGGGAGTATTAAATATCAATGTAAGTGATGATGGAGAAAATATCACACAAACTTTAAAATAGTTTAATGAATTTGAATTCTTAAAAATTGTGAATGCCCTACAAAAAATGAAACAATATCAAACATTTTGAGACGTTCAAAAATGAAGAGCGCCTCATATAATTTGGATGAATTGAGTAATGTCTAGGTACATATGCACGCAAGCTAGGAGTGATGCAACCTTGTGGCGGCGGCGGCTGCTAACACATTTATTGTATTTTGGCAAAATACATCAAATGCCCCCCCCCCCCCCCGCCCGAAATATACCCGAAAAGTCGAGTTCACACTCAAACTAATCGGGTGACCTATTATCCCCTGACCATCTAAAAAGTGAATTTAATTCCACCTTGATGCACACATAATCAGTTGCACAAAGTAAGGTGTTACACACTCGCCTCCACATCAGCGCCATGTCAGTACCACAAGAAAATCTTCTAAATTTTAATTTTATATTCTTTTCCTTTTCTTTATTCATTTGATTTTTCTTTTGTTAATTATATTTACGCTAAGTAATCCCTAATTAACCATTAAAATCCTTCAATAATTATATCTTGTTCATCACTAAATCATCCCACTATTAAACCACCACCATTGCTGCCCACCCCCCACAACCAAATCCACCACCGGAATAATTTACAAATCATTATTGATGATTTTTAACAATGTAATATTAAGGCCATTTTAAAGTGAGAGAAAAATAAAAGAGATTGAAGCTTCATCGGAAAAAATGGAAGCTTGCCGGAAAAAATTTCCAGCCAAGATCTGTTAACACTATTTCAAAAGAAGAGGGTTTATTTTCTTTGTTAATGGTCATTTTACTTTTATTTCTTAACTCCACATTGTGATTTTTTTATATGTTGTGAAGAAGAAGAAGAAGAAAGGAAGCGATGGGGGTGTGGGCGGGTGAGGGTGAAGGTGAAGGTGAAGAGGGGGGGGGGGGCGTGGTGGAGGCGAAATGAAGAAGAAGAGTTTGGTTTTGGTTTTTTTTTTTTTTTTTTTTGGGGGGGGGGGGGGGGAGGGTGCTAGTGCTACTGAAATGAAGAAGAAGAATAAGGGTTTGGGGAGTTCGGGTGGGTGGATGGGGGGTGAAATGGAGCAGGAGTGAAAAAAATAGTTTTTATTAAAATTTAAAAATTATTTTTACTAATTCACTCTCCTATTTTTAATTATAATTTTTTTTTTGACACATCAGCGTCTAGAGTGGTATTAAATTAACTTTTTAAATGGTCAAGAGGGTAATGATCGCCCGATTAGTTTGAGTGTGAACTCAATTTTTCGAGTATAGTTCAGGAGACATTTGATGTATTTTGCCTTGTATTTTTTAGCTCTAAGTATCACTCTATATATGAAGAGAGAGAATTAAAAGGATTTCAAATATAAATATTTTCACACTAAATAAGTGTCAACTTTAAATATTTCAATATACTCACAATTCAAAAGAATGAGTCAATCCCACTTTACCCCCCTAACAATTAAGAGCAGGGAAATGATATCCCCTTCACATATTGAATGAGAACGATAACCCTCTTATACAATATTTTCTTGCTAGGATTTTCCTTTTTGAATAAAGATCTTTTATTTTCTTTCTAGAATTAAAATAAGAAAATATACAACTATTATTATCTCATTAATTCACCTATTCTGTTGAAAATAATGTACTTGCTTTAGGATGAAACAGCTACTTGAAATTACTGCGCAATAGAAAATTAGAATGGTATTGAAATGTCAAACACGAACCATATTTGAAATGGCATCACAGGTAGTAATAAATAATTTTCATACCATATGTTATTAATGAATTAATGTTTTATCAATAATTTTTCTTCCCTAATTTTACACTACTAAAAAATGGGAAATACCAACGGACTTTCAGTAAGTCTTTTAAATCTTTCTTATTTTTAAAACAAAACCAACGTAATTTCGTCAGTTATTTTTTGCTCAAAAATATGCAAAAATTATACTATTATTTTTTATTATTTTTCTAAAATATAATCGATGGACTCCGTCGATTCTAATTCTTTTTATACAAAAATCGACGGACTCCGTCGGTTTTCAGAGTGCAAAATTGCAGTTTAAGAGTATAAATTAGAGCAATGGAAGTATTTGATCAAGGAGCATGAGTGATCTAGTGGTAAAGTTGTTCAATGCCGGGGTACATACTTGAGTTTGATTTCAAGTAGCTACATTTCATTTTTTTTTTTTAAACGACGGACTCCGTTGGGTTTTTAAAATTTTATACTAGTTTTTCAATAAAATCCGACTTTTTTAAAAATTTACATAACCATTCGTAGTCCGTCAGTTTTGGCCCTCGATTTTGAGTAGTTTTTTATTAGTAGTGTTAGTTGTTGGATTTTCAAGGTTCAACCACCCATACCAAGTCAAATTGCTTCTTTAGCTGCACAACATGGAACATCTCAATTGCACAGGCAATCAACACCTTTTAGAAATGGAGTCTCCAACTTAAATGACCCAAAAAATGGGTCGGGGTACCAAAATGATGCAGTAAAAAAAATTAACCAAACTACCCTTTGCGCACTAAATTAGTGTGCAATAGGGGTTTAATAAACCGCCCCACCCTTGTACAGTTTCAAAGTTTGGAAATTTCACCTTTTTTCCATACTTTGACCAAAGATTAGTCATGTTTCAAAACACCGAAATATCAATATTTTAAATAGAACCGGATATCTTTTTCTGCGACCAATAATGTAGGCTCAATACATCAAGTATACGTAAATGTTTGGATCGTCATTTTAAAGGTTGTAAAGTACTCCGAAGTAAGTTTTGTTTGTTTGGAAACTTGTTATCTTTAGGTTTAAGTGTTTTATTTTATAAGATTTTGATTTAATCGTTTTATTATTTAGTCAAGGCATTACTTTATTTCGAACATGTCGAGATTTTTTTCATAATTAAATTTAGGATGTCCCACGAGTTATTAATAAACGATAATCAAAACTAAGATAACTATATATGACTAAGAAAATAATACCAAAAAAATATAATATTAACATAAAATGTACATACACACAATCTCTAGGTCCCACATATGGGAGCTTTAAGACTAACCCTAGGCCTAAGGCAAGCCCCACCACCCTCACCATCATCTCCATCCCCATTTTTCCTCTTAATAATGGGATGCTTTATGTCATGATCATCCGTCCTTCCCTTCCTTGTGCCCTTGAGCATAACATGCTTCTTGTGGGGCCGGATTTGTATTCTAAACTCGGAATCTCATCAATCGGATCTTTTGTAAAAAAAGATCACGGGTCAATCTCAACGAGAAGAAGGGTCCACAGGCGTAGAAGAATGAATCTGAAATAACATATAAATAATTTAGTTTAGATTTATTCTAAACTAAACTTGAAATAACATATAAACAATTAAAAACCTAATTATAATTTAGATTTAATCAATACATTATCTTTTTGTAAAAAATCAAACCTGTGTGTCGACGGGCTCCTGAGATGGATGATGAGAGGGCTCCCGAGCTGGCTCCTCAACGGTCTCCCGAGCGGGATCCTGAGCAGGCTCCTAAGCGGGCTCGCAGCCGGAGATGTAGATAGTGCCAAAGCTGGAGACGGGTCTACAGGCGCAGAAGAATGAATTTGAAATAACATATAAACAATTTAGTTTAGATTTATTCTAAACTAAACTTGGAATAACATATAAACAATTAAAAACCTAATTATAATTTAGATATGATTAATACATTATCTTTTCTAAAAAGTCAAACATGTGTGTCGACGGGCTCCGGAAATGGATGATGAGAGGGCTCCCGAGTACGTAAAGGCTCCTCAGTAGTCTCCCAAGCGGGCCCCGGAGCCGGAGATGTAGATGGTGCCAGAGCTAGATCATAAGAAATGGAAAATTATATAATAATAAGTATACGTATTTTAACTTGTTAAAATAATTATTTAAAACATTTACATCTTGGCTCCAGCTGCTGAAGTCCAGGAATGTGAAGTCGTCATCTTCGCCAATAGGGTAATCAAAACTCCATTTGGGGAAAACCGCCACCCCCGTATATCAGAATCGGCCGCTCACCCTACGGACGGCGAACGTATAAATAAGTCGGCGGTTGCGCATGGTATGCCTCCAATGATGGCCACTCTAGGTGCTCGAAAATAGCTGCGAGGGCGTATATATAGGTGTCGACATAAGGGCTATAGTTTGTTAAGAGATGAATCGGCAAGAAGAAGTCGACGCATAGGGCGCTGCGAAGTCCGCGGATGCTACTAGGCCCGGAGCGAACGGTAGCATGCTCGTCAAACTAGCTCATCTACTGGCAAAACCCGAGGCCTCCACCGCCACCACAACTCGGCCACCATCCCTCCACGGCAACATTCTAATTACCCCTCTAGCCCCACCTCTTCGTCCATTCAACCACCTCGGCCATTCAAAATAACCTAACCAACCTCTCCACCCGAAACTCCCAATTCAACAAGAACAACAACCACCCCCCGGCCAATGTCATTATCATAAATATAAAATCCCCTCTAGCCCCCCGCCTTGATTCATTAAATCTTCACCACCTCGGCCACCATCCCTCGCTCAACTAGCCCCTCTAGCCCAAACATGCTAAATACAATTAACCACCTCGGCCACAACATATACACCCCTCCAACACCACTCCTTTGACAATCTCTTTCATGAATTTCCCATTTCCACATACTATAACCCCATTACACTCCACGAGGATTGAACCTTACCTTCTCCACGTTCTTCAACCATGTGCTTGCAAGGTGGTTTCGCTTGCTCCAACAATATCCGGAATATGATCCAATTGGTTGATTAGCTGAAGAAAATATTTTTTTAATTTTGGTCTTCGCACATCACTATTTTCTCCAGCTCTTCGAACCATCCGGCCGCGAAAATAATCTTGTCATCTTCCGGGGGATTATATATAGCGCATGCTCTCTAGCGCATCGTACGTACGGCCCTTTTTGTTTCATGAATCGTTCAAATTTAACTTTAACCCCAAATATTCCTTTGATTGAATAAATTTGTAACTTAATATATAAGAAGATTAATTAAGTTTAAGTGGGGTAAACTTATCAACGCCTCATACCCTCCTGCAAGTGTTGCATATCCTCGATCGTCTGCGTGACCCGTCGTAGGGTTGCCAATCTAGCCCTATTACCTCCGCGTGTGATCTACCGGTACCGAACTTCATGTACCTCGAAGCTCTTGTAATTGGATCGGAGTCGTACGTCCGACCACCGCGCTAGCGATCCCATCAAATATTAAGGATTGAATAAATTTGTAACTATGACCCATAACGCATATCCCCGAGCCGCGCCCCGATAAAGGCCGGGGAATGCGAAGATCGACGACCGCACGATGGAGCCGCGTCCCGCGTATAGTGGTCGTGCTTCCAATCAGCTGGCTTAGGTATATTTTATACATGCCCGAACTATCGTAAGACGAGGTGGGCACGTGCTCCTCAACAATATCCATGTGTATCAGTGGACACCGCGACCTCCACATGAGTTCACAAGCCCTACAAATCGCTGGCAACTGATCCAAAATCTAATCATACGGCCTCCATATAAAAAAACTGTAAAAAAAAAAATGAATTATTACACAATACAAGACAAAAATAGTAAAAAAAAAAAAAAAAAAGATAATAACCTACCATGGCTACCGTCATACGATCTAGCTGATCCCTGAACGGAAGGAGTCTGTGGTGCGTATCCACATCTCGGATTACGCCTCTCGTCCATCTCCTCGCGTAGGGCATGCCCTCAGCAATGAAGTTAGGCTGAGGGTGCGCAGCTACAGGCTAAAAAGGCCTCATCCTAGACCACACTCATATCTGAAAGGGTTATTAAAAAAATATTTTATTAGTCGTCGTTTCAAAAAGCTATACTTAGAATAAAATTACACACTTTTAAATAAATTACCTGAACGAGCGCGCAAAATCCACCGACTTCCACACGCTCGCCCATAGACGCTCGACATAGTGATTGATACAGGTAAGCCAGAACAACAGCTCCCTAACTATAACATCCCAACTCGCCTAATTGTCTATATATAGCAAATACCGTAAGCTCACATTGGAACCCGATATGTTCAGGAACAAGATGCCCCCGAATATGATGAGTAAATACAGACGGGCACGATGATCGACATCCACCTGAGGTGTGTCCTTTGTAATAGGATGTTGGATGTCTATGAGGCGCAAGTGAGTACAGAGGGAAACCAACGACACCCGAGTCTGTCCCCAGAAATCACCCTCCTCTGGCACGAAAGCAGTGAGCCTAGTCAACTTCTGCCGATGCCATCTGAGCTCCCGAGCTGACTCCTCAATACATAATGGGCGTCCATCTACCCGTAGACCATATATGACCTCCACATCCTCAAGCGTGATAGTGGCCTCACCAGTACGGAGATGGAATGTATGGGTCTCCCAGTCTCCATCGCTCAATCATGGCCGTCAAAGACCCTATCATCATGCACCCGACCATGCAATGACGCAATGGTAGATACCGCCCTGATAAAGTATATCTAATACGCGACAATGTGGGGGCTGAGCGCCCAAAATATCCCAAGCATATTCTATCCTACAAGGACGGAACAATGCACTAGAATGTATCTCCCCATCCCATAATAGCTAGACCCATGAAAGTGACTGTAGACAGATAAAAGATCGATGCATGAAGAGCCCTGATGAAGAGGTTGGGATCCATGGTCGTGTCGTATCTGTATTAATAATTTTTAATTAATCATTAACATGTAATATTAATTATGTAATCCTTTATCGAAAAATGATACTAACTAACTAATCCTTTAACGGGCAATTATATTAACTATCTAAATTTGCGAATTAATAACTACAATTAACTAACTAATATTATATTAACGATATTTTTAATCTTAAACTAAGAATGTTCAATCCTAAACTAAGGATTAACTACAATTAACTAACAAATATAATATTAAGGATATTAAGGTTTAACTATTTCTAATTAACAATTGATAATTAATTAGACCACTAATTAGCACATTAACACATAAATTAGATAACTAATTAGCACATAAAATTAGATAACTAATTAGCAAATAAAATTAGATTAACATATAAATTAAATAACTAATTAGCACATTAATAATTAACATGGATTAAAAAATTTTACAAATAAATAAATTAACAAATAAAAATATTATTAGGAGATTAGTATATTTTCCTATAATCAAACAATTAACAAAAAGTAAAGATTAACATATCATTATCAAATAATTAACAATTAGCTGATCAAATAATTAACAAATAACTAAATATTAACATATCATTAACAAATAATTAACAATTAGCTAATCAAACAATTAACAAAAGGAGGGGGGGGGGGGGGTGATCGCACTGGACAGCCCCTATTGGGCTTTTTTTTTTCCACGTAATATTTTTTTTTTTTTGAAATCCGCAACTATTAAACATTAATCATGCTTAGGATAATAATATTTTTAACAATGGAAAAGAAAATTCTCAGTAAAATACCTAGATTAAAGATTGTTTTTGAGTTTTTGAATCGAGTTCTACACCGCTTTATTCCAAAATTCAAGCTTTGAAACTTGTTTCTTGCCTTGAATATACCAAGAATATTGACTTTTGGGTTAAAAAAATAACACGAAAATGATGTTTTTTTTAATGTGGGGATCACTGTTTTTTCGTTGTTGATTGTTGTTGTTGTTGTTTTTTTTTTAAATGGTGGGGGACTGATCGGGGTGGGGAAGATGGTGGGGCGGTTTATTAAACCCCTATTGCACACTAATATACAGTAGGACTAAATTGTATATTTGCAGTTTAGTCCTATTGCGCACTAATTTAGTGCGCAAAGGGTAGTTTTTTTTTTTTTTTTTTTACTGCATTATTTTGGTACCCCGATCCACTTTTTGGGTCATTTAAGTTACGGACTCTTAGAAATGCTGTGTTCTCAACTGAAGCTTCTGCAATTAATAACAACGGATGACCAGAAGGAATTAGGTTGACTATAGATGTGCAATTAAAATCCCCAAGCATCTGTTTTAATGTGAGCAAAAAATAGAGTTTAATCTGGATGTTTTTGGAGGCACAGATTATTTTCAATGAAATAGGTGAATGGGACAATAATAGTTGTATATTTTCTTATTTAATTCTAGAAAGGAAAAGAGAAAAGATCTTTATTCAAAAAAGGAAAATTCTCATCGAAAAATATTGCATAAGAGGGTTATCGTTTCCATTTAATATATGAAGGGGGTATCGTTTCCCAATCTCTAAATGTTAGGGGGGTAAAGAGAGAGTTAAAAAGATTTCAAATATAAAGATGTTCACACTAAATAAGTGCCAACTTTAAATATTTCAATATAATCACAATTCAAAAGAATAGTAAAAATTTATCTGCGCTGAAGAAATTACATTCAATAACTTTGAAAATGAACTTTTTATCCTCGTTTGCCCTATAGGCAAATCTTCAATGTCAAAAGTCAATATTTATTAAATTTGAAGTTTTGTTCATAGGACAAGAGGGATTTTTTGTAATTAAGAAATTCACTTATAGTATGACATGTATTTGCTAATAGCTAGGTTGTTATCACTTAATCATAATTAATTAATATATATTTTCACTCTACTAAATTACTTAATCGTGGTAAGTTGATATCAGAGGCAGATCTACACCACAAGTTACAGAATCAGCAAAACCCGATAGTTTTGGCTCAAACTCTATTTTTTGTAAGAAATTCACTTAGTATGTACTCCCTCTGTCCAAGTTATGTTTACTCTTTCTTTTTTGGTTAGTCTAAAAGAGAGAGACACTTTTCTATATTTGGTAACAATTAAACTTTGAACTTTTAATTTTTCTTTTAATGAGATGATTTATAATCAGACAAATATCTAAAACTTATTTTAGAGCGCAAGTTTCAGAATTCTTCCTTTCATTCTTGAATTCTATGTCCAGTCAAACACTTCACATAAATTGAGACGGAGAGAGTATAAATTATCTATTTCGAACTTGGTCATTATCCTATCTTAAAATTCAAAGTCCATAAATTTAAAATTCCATTTATTAATATGATTTAGTTTAAATATCGAGTTGAGGATATTTTCCTTAAAAGAATAGTCTAACTTGAAATTTTGACTCTACCATGAGTCATGACACGTCTCATGCTATAAGCAAAAATTTTGTATGGCCTACTTGTGTGTTTGAGCATAGATTTTTTTAGTCTGCTAGCACTAAATATGTATGCTTTATTTGGAAGGCATTAATGGTGAGCAGGGTGTCCTCAACTGCCACAGCTGCAAAATAATTGCATCAACATCAACATTAAGTATAAAAATAAAAAATAAAATATCTTCAGCATTAAACAAGAGTGCCATTAATGAAAATTTTAGCAGGCAACTGCCAGATTGACTATCCGTGTTTTAGCAGCTGGTCTAGTTACCTTAGGAAGCAAAGTTACTGTATTTTTCTTGTCATTGTCCTATTTGTTTCTTTGTCGCTTCGAAGAAGCACTCCATGAGAAATTTGGTTTTTCAAAAAAAAAAAAAAAAAAAAAAAAAAAAAGAACAATTTCGATGCCTAAAGTTACTCGCTTATGTGCGGTGCGAAAATAGGTTTCACAAGCCTCTATTATAAATTTGGATTTTTTCACGAAGGGTATAAAAAATATCAGGGTTACATAAAAAAATTCTTTGTATGGAGAAAATATTTCTAATCAATCAAGAAAGCCTATACACGGTAGCTAAGACACTTGGTTAAGATTAATTTCCTCAATATCAAATGCAAAGGATAGTCTAATTCTATTTAAGTCAAATTACAGTATGATGAATTTGATCAACTTAAAATTCAACCATTACTTATTGCAATATCGTCGCGTGTGATTTTTACACAAAATCAATAAATACCAGACATCTGATTTTCAAACATCTATTTATTGCTTAACATGACTAAATGATGTGTTCTCACTTTAATTGTAATTGTTAAGGTTAAATTACTTAGTTCAGTATAAATATCGACTGCGAGTCAAGATGTGTATTCTCTTTAATCCTTTTCTCTTCTCAGTCAAAGATTCATCGTGTTGTTAGAAAATGGAGAATTTTTAAATTTATTTTGGGGTCGCAATTATAGCTAAATTCTCGATAATGGATAGTTAGCTTGGTTGACTCCATTGCAATAATGAAATATTTAATGCAATTAAAATGGGGCAATTCGCAAGAATGCCTTTATTTTGGGGTGGTCTTTAATTTTTGTCCATTAAATTAGTGGTGTTTAATTTTTTTCCTTCGTTAGAACCCTATTGATTTCGGGTTCCAACTCCTGCTCAGTCAAAAATTAGAAAAAAAATTCGCAAAGCAAAGTTTGGATTGGGAAGGCATGCAAAACTCTGCCTTAATGATTCGCGCAGAGTTTCAAACTCTACCTTATCTTAAGGTAGTGTTTTGAAAATAAAATTCTGCCTTGTGAATCTAAACATCTATCTTGCGAAATTTCTTTTTTTTTTTTTTTTTGAAATTGGCTTCAATCAACCTCGAAGTATGAGGCGAAGGGCAAAAATTAAAGATCACTAATTTGAGGGACATAAATTAAAGACCGCCCCAGAGGAAGGACAATCCGCGCAAAAAAATGATTAAAATGCTTTTTGAAGAAAATCTTACTCTGTTAGTCAAAGTTTCTGTAATGAGCATCACGATTAAAATACAGATGGTCACCTATAATTTGGTAGTCTTACCTAAAATTGTGCTAATCATTCTGCTTCAGACTTTAAGACGTCAGATATATATATATTTTCAAAAAAAATACAGTATGAGATATGTAAGTTTGAAAATAAATACTGGTTACCTATATAATAGGTAAAGATGACAAAAAAAAAAAATTAACACTGAAATACTCTTTCCGTTCACTTTTACTTATTCAGTATTGTAAAAAATATATTTTTACTTTTATTTGTCATTTTTAACATACCAAGTGAAGACAATATTTTTTTCCTATTTTACCCATAATATTAATTGCTCATTTCAAATCATTTTTCAAATCCACTAATATTATACACCAATTAATATGGACATCATGATAAATTATGCACTTCATTTATTATTTCTTAAAGGGTGTGCAAAATTTATAGTAGATAAGTAAAAGTAAACGGAGGGAATATAATTTTAATATAATTTTAGCTTTATATTAAATATCTCTTACTTATAAGATATTTCATTTTAATTAAGACTTGATAATCTTTGAAAATGAATGGGTATATACGTTCTACCCAATATATTGACCTTGACATTTCTAGCCCAATAGGTTGAAAACAAAGAGTAGTACTCTACTAAAGACTGAAAACAACATATGCCTATCAATATTCAAAAAGAGAACCTCCCCGTGTGACAACTGATTAAGAAAGGACTGGCTAACATTAACAAGCAATTTCTAATCACAACTTTTAATTTTTTAAAATTTGAATTCTTTTTATTTGTTATCACAGCATAACCATACTTATTATCTCTGCACTTTCTTTAATATTCACTTTTGCTTATCCCAATATGAACCTCCAGTAAATTTAACATATAAATAATGTGTATATGTAGTGGAAAAAACTTTTAAAATTTAGAGACAATATGATGTGGATTTTTAAATTTTAAACCTAGCTCTAAACATACTTATTTTTAAAACATCGAGGCAATGATCAGAAAAAGTCGCAGACTTTAATTTTGTTCACGAAACACGTTTCGTCAAATCTTAGCCGTGACTCTTACAATGAGTTTACGAGCTCGATAGTTTTTGGTCAAATCTATATATGTTAATTGCATTTAACATCGCCACTGGTATACGTGTCTCGATTAAATTTGATGTTTAAGAATATGATGTATTTGTTTGTACATGTGTATACGTGTCTCTAATATGTTTGATGTTCAGCAATATTATATGTTTGTTTACACACGTGTGTATACGTGTCCCAATACATTTACAAGATTAATGTGTAGTTTACGTGCGTGATAGTTTTTGAACAAAACATACCCTAACAAAAAAAAATCTACAAAATATATGTTAATATGCTCGATTAACGGTCAGATAAAAATTTTTCTCTCATATTGCATTTAGCATGCGGAATTGGAAAAAAAAATGTAAAAATCGCCACTGGTATACGTGTCTCGATTAAATTTGATGTTTAAGAATATGATGTATTTGTTTGTACATCTGTATACATGTCTCTAATATGTTTGATGTTCAACAATTTTGTATGTTTGTTTACACACGTGTTTATACGTGTCCCAATACATTTGACGTTCAAGATTATTATGTGTATGTTTGTATGTGCGTGAGTGGTGTGGGGGTCAGAACTAAAATGACCCAAAAAAAAAACATTTTGAACCAACATACCCCAACAAAAAAAATGTTACAAAATTACATTTAGCGCAGTAATCTATGAAAAATCCATATATCTCATTCGGTTTGCATACTAGTTTATGATATATTATGCTATTTTCAAGAAAATACTATACATGTTTTAAGTTCATGCAAGCAAGCTATAATTTATGATATCCATGTACAAGCAAGTTTTAGCGCGGCTACTTATTTTACATGTTCATGATTTTGGGAGTTTTTTCTCTCTCACCTATAACGCTCCACCTATGTCCGGACGATAAAATGACCGCATATTATAGGATCTCAACATAAATCTCGTCGGGTTCCACGGTTATAAGTTATTACTGGGTCCCTCTTATGATATTTTTACATATATATATATATATATATATATATATATATGGTTTAAAAAAAAAAAAAATTGAAAAACGCCATTGGAGGCAAAACCGAGGTGGCGCCACATCCAAAAACGTCGTTTCTTTATTTTATTAAATTTCACGGGAAAGTTTAGATTCTCGGTATATTCAAGTTTAGCCATCTTTGGAACTCGTGTTATTTTCGCATTTAGATTATAAGTTTGAATTTTGAGAAAAAGTACGTTCGTATGTATCGATTAAAATAACTCTACAAAATGTTTCGATTAAGGTTTTACATCGTTTTTCTATTAAATTTCGTATGAACTTTTATTATTATTTTGTTATATACATTATATTCTAAGGTTTTTCTATTATGAACTTAACATTTAATTTTTCAAAAAAAAAATCAATTTTTTTTTGTTCTTGTTGAGTGGGCGGTGGCTTTTGCCTTTCCGATTTTTTTTTTTTTTTTTTTTGTGTTTAATTCATTATTTGTTAAATGTTTATGAAGTGTTAATTTGTTAATTGTTTATGAATTATTATTTTGTTAATTGATTATTTGTTAAATATTGATTATGAATTAATTAGTTGTTAAATATTGTTTATGAATTGAAAGAAGTTGATTGGTAATGAATTATTATTTTGTTAACACTTTGTTTGGATGATTGTTATGTATTGTTTCATAATGTATGAAAATGAGTTGTATTGTATAGGACCAAATCAGTGGTTACATAAAATAAGACCTTTCGTCGTTACATAACGATGGATTTAACGATACGATACAATAAAATTAAAGTAACAATGAAAGAAAATATTGTATTTAAACTAACAACATAATATAATACAATAGGTAACAACCATCCAAACAAGTTGTAAATGATTATGAATTGTTAATCTATATTATTTTAAAAGCATATATGTTAAATAAAAAAAAAAGTATCTAAAAAAGAATAGTTAAAGTTCTTTTTTTCATAGATACATAAGTTAACAAAAAAAAAATGTAAAATTTGTAGGAAAATATGTGATCGATGAATATACTCTTTTAGTCTAATTTTATCGTAGTTGTGTTGGCTATTTGGTGAACTAAAAATATATCACATATTCAAAATAGCGTTCTAAACAAATATGCTCTTTGTTGAATTTCGATTCCCAGACTAATTAACTTAAAAGTCTTTGCCATCACATAATTCAAAAGTAATTAACTTAAAAGTCTTTGCCATCACATATGTGTCCTTACTATCACGTATTAAATTTACTACATATCCCATGTTAATTATTCACAAGATATAATACTACATAATTCACATATTCCCTACAAATTATTAATTATTTAATATAATTTATCTTTATTTCAAGAATAATGACTAATTTAGTTTGTACGGACCGGACTCTTTCATGGATCCGAATGTTCTCCCTGACCCGATGATCACCGGGGCCCGATGATTATCGGGGACCGATGATCACTCGGGGCCATTGTTCACCCGAGCTCGCCGATAGATCGACATTGTCTTTGCAAGGCAATCATACATCAAAGTTATTATGGGTAGGTAATATAAGGATATCGTAGTGGGGCCCGATGAGAGCGTGGCTCTCCCCTACACCGCGTCTTCGAGATATTTGTTTCGGGCGATAAGAGGGTGGACTCTTGGTTGACGCAGAGACACATACCCCGCCACGCCTCGTGTCTTGGAGGATATTGTTTCGGGGCGGCGTACACTCGGTACGAGCCTTACGTGTCCGTTGATTGGATACGGCGATGATTGGGCGCTCGGGTTCGACTTAGGCCGGATGTTTGAGCGGTGGGGCTCTTTTCCCGAAGACACATGCCCTTCCTTGAATCTTCGCCTTTGGTGAGGCCACGATTACTATTGGTCTTTGTCGAGGGATGTGTGAGGTCCTCTTTGGATTGCGGGTAGATGGAGAGCGACTTATATTTTCACTCGGTACGAGCCTCCTTTTCATACCTGGCATCACCTCGAGACGTGGGCGACGAGTTGACGGGATGTGGATACGTCCCCATTCTTCCATTCCGAGACCGCCCGGATATCGGGACGGACGTGCGGGTTTAACTTTACCGTCTTTTTGTATCATTGATTTGTATTTATATTACATTTTATGGGGCTATATTAGATGGTTCCCGAACTCGGGGGGTTTCGAGGTCGCCTTTGTCGGTTTACATTATTTGGTGTTCTTGGAGCATCCGGACTTGCTTGTCAACATGGGGGAGACTATAATCTATATGATGCGGTCTTAAATGAATTTGTAATTTTTCTTGAAGTTATCTTTGAAAAATCATGAAAACGTAATAGTGCCCGCACGCGTGAAAACAAATCGGTGCTATCTATGAAATGTGTGTGGATTTTGCTCGGACTCCCGAATACTAATATTTTAAGTGTGCGTTCCTTTAATGTAATGAATTCTTGAAACGGCGACTTAAAAATTGTATTTTGAAGAACATGACACAACAATATAGGACATTACGAAACCGAATGTAACTTGAACATGAGCGTGAAACGTGAGTAAAGTGCGAAAACAATAAATCAATGGAAATACATGTATATCGGCCCTTGTACCTGGGGAATGGCATCACCTCGAGATTGACATGCCTTATGCGAGAGATATGGATAGCGGGTTTTGATCATAATGAAGGATGTGGATACACGCCACGGTGGCTACGTAGTTCTTCTATTAACTAAGCAAACCAAAACATGAACATGATCACACGCTAAAGACGGACGAAATAACTTGCGGATTTAAAACTATTTAACTTTACATTATTAATTTAATTAAAGTCGCCATGTTTTGATTCATGAGTAATCAATAGTCCATTTATATATATATATATATATATATATATATATATATATATATATATATATATATATATGAAAACATGCTTGTAACTTGCTAGATATTCAGAAGTTTCATATAAACATAATGAGAACCGTGAGAAAGAATTTGATTCATGGATTAAGCTAGGGTTCTAATAGCAGTAATGGAAGATTAGGAGGTCGCGGTGATCAAAATTCATACATAAATACATAAATACGGGACCAATACGTTTAATGCCACAACGCATTTGAACGATGTCGAAACGGAGCATTTGGGCATACACGTATGGATGGAAGTTCTACCTCCTTAACGTCAAACTTGTAAAGACTTGAATTTTGGAGAATATATCTAAATCTTGATTCTTGAACCTTGAGATGGGTTTTCTTGAAAACCCTGGATTGATGATGATTTCTTGCTTAGATTATTAGAATATTTGTTAGATGTCCGGCTCATCTTGGTGTTCTTGATGATGGAGGAGGGTAGGAGGTCGTTGGGCTTGAAGGAATGAAAAATAATGATTTGAGCGATATGGTCGGCCATTTGACTCCCGATTGAGGATTTTAAATACGCGTATTTTGGATCACCAAATTGATCGGCAACCTCTTCGGTAAAAAATGGTCATAACTCCCCAGGGATGTGGAAAGGTATTTCAAAGCTGCACTCGCAAGGAAGTTTTCCCAAATTCCAAATACATTTTGGTAAGTTTATCGTATTTAGATTTATTTAATTGCATTCATTGTTACGTTTAAAATTTTTTTTTTTTTTTTTTTTTTTTTTTTCGATTTTCTAAGTCTGAACACAAAGGTACGGTGTTGCAACGTGGACCACGCGAGTACAACGTTTACGCATCTTGGGGTTGATGAGCATGGATGTGCCTTACCTTGTGGGCTTGACTCCATTGAGGTTGCTGGTATTCGTGGGCTTGCGTCGGAGATGGTATGAGATGTTATCAGGCATTGGTATATTTGATTTATTTAATTGCATTAATTGTTACGTTTTAAAAAATAACCTTTTTTTTTTTTTTTTTTTTTTCTTGTTGGAGGGAGATTACGGTCTTGGGGTTAGAGCATATGCCTTACCTGGGCTTGCGGGGCTTGCATCGGAGATGGTACGGGGAGGATGGTATCCGCGCGGGCGGGGGAGAGGGTGGGCGTTCCTAGAGAAGGAGGCCCGGGAGGAGGGGCCCGGGTGTTCCCGAAGGAGGCCGTGCGGCGAAGGGACGCCGTCTTTTGGGAGGTCGCCGTGCGCGTAGAGAACGCGGTGCTGCTGCTAGAGGACCCCGTGGTGGAGGACACCATCTGGTAGATAAGGCAGATGAGGCCAATCCTATTCCACAGGGCGTTCCGGTCTAGACAATCCGCAGCCGTTCCGGCCGGTGGTGCCTCGCTTGGGGACTCGCCTACGTTTACGCCGACGCTCTTACTTGCGAGATACCGGGTCTTCGTCGCCGAGCCGGAATGCATACATGGAGGAGCGTGATAACGTTGATTGGCGGCGTTACGCACTTCATTGGGCGATGAGCGGCTTTGTGAAAAATTTAGATGGAGCTAGGATTCTTGACTTCGATGAGTTTTGATCTAGGTTAGTATTACAAGTACTTATTTGTTCATTTAAATTACTTATTTTAAATATATATGTTACTCATTATTTAGTAATATTTTATATTTTACGATTCGAGCGCCCGGCGGGTCACGAGCCACCCACTCAGGCGTTTTCTCATTAGTCTGCCGAGCCAGCGGTGTCTTCCCATGTGACTGTCGAGCCACAATTAAGCTTTTTATTAAATTTATTTTATTCAATATAAGGTCAATATTTAATATACATATTTGATTATTTAAAGTACTTATTTTAAATATGTATGTTACTTATTATTTTATTTTTTCATATTTTAGGATTCGGCGCCGGTGTGTCGGAGCGACCCGTACGGGAGCATTCTCATCGACTTGCGGGGGGGAGACGGTGTCTTCTCGTGAGACTACCGAGGCGCGTGTAAGATTTTTACTTAAAAATTTTTTTATTCAATATAAAGTAAATATTTATTTAATTTTTATAACGCTTTACTTGGACTTCGAACAACATCTCGTCCGGAGACTACCTCGTATTCGCCACGGACCCGTCTCGGGCCTACGGACCCGTCTCGGGAGCCTCTCGGGCGCCGTTGACACTGTGAAGTTTAATTATTCAACAAACGTTAATGTATTCAATATAAATAAGAAATGGTACTAATATTTATATACTTTTCAGGTTCATCCTTCGGCGCCTGCGGTGGCGGCTCCATACGAGGAAGAGTCCGAGTTTCCAGACCTAGGTCATGATGAGGTTCTGCCCGTGTTGGCGGGACCAGATCAGAAGAAGAAGCACATTCTAGTCAACGGCGCACGGGCCAAGGGAAGAGGAGATGATCATGATTTGGAGCGCCCAGTTATTAAGAGCAAGAAGGTCGATGGAGACAATGGCGAGGGCGGTGGGGATGGTATGAGCCTTAGGCAGGGATGGTCTCGACATCTTACGTGTGCGACCCATCCTCAATAGTGTATATACATTAATGTTGTACGAGTTTATCGTAAATATTATATATTTTTGCATATTTATAAATATTATCTTAGTATTTATTATTGTTTATAGTTTCACATCTAAATTGATAATAAAAAAAACGTGACACATTCAAAATAAAGTTAAGCATTAATTTAAAAATAACATAAAACCCTAAAAGACAAATAACGTAAAGCTAATGATTACAAGTCTTCAAACAAAAAAGAACCTTTGACTTTTAATGTAAAACGACAATACAAAGTTTTGCGTATTAACGATGTATTGGCTATCTTATTAATTGTACAAATATAAGTAGGGTTCTATATAAAATATTGAAGTTCCGGAGTCTCAAAGCATGATTAATATACGGCTAAACTACGTAAAAAGGAGTGAAAATATAATAAGAGGCTGATTTTGGAATTTATGTTGGGTCCTATAACGCAGTATTTTACTGCGCTATAGGTGAGAGAAAAATTCCTATAGCGCAGTATTAAAACACTTAACGGGGTCGTTACGGTTAAATGCTTTAGCGCAGTATTTTACTGCGCTAAAGATAATTTTGTAATATTTTTTTTAATTAGGGTATTTTAATTCAAAATGTTTTTTTTTGGTCACTTTGGTTCGGGACTCGTGGTGTGGGGCGGGCGGGGCGGTGCGGGGCGGGCGGGGCGGGGCGTGTGTTGTTTGCTAATGTAGCCTTTAGAGTCATGTCCTATTTTCTTTTTTCATTTAGCGTCCGCACTACTTTTGTCGTTTTCAGTGACATAAAGACGAGTTTGTGGGGCGTTTTTGACTTGGTCAGATAAGAAAATCCAAACATATTTCACAATCACCCTCCTTGCAATTATTCATCATTGTGCTAATATGTCATTTTCAACAAGCACAGACCAATTCCAATTCCCCTTTTTTCTTCTTGGATTATATATATAATTATTTTTAGTCTGAAAGCAACTTCTTTAGCTCAATTATTCAATGTTCACATCCCCTAGTTGTTTCCCCCATCAATTAATCAATCAATTGCCTCTCGTTTCAATTTCCTTCGATTAAATCAATAAGCTTTTTGATTTTGGCGACTAACACTACTAAAAAATCACTATTTTCGTACTGAAATTTCTCGTTGAAAAATGTTGAGTGGTTATTCTCATTTAATATCGGTGGAAAAAATCTAAATAGTAGTGTGTTTGAAAAAATTAAGAAGTTTACCGTTTTAATGAAGCTTTTTTTCATTTTTACTATCGTGTGTTTTTTAGATGAGCTAATTTCCGTGGAAATAAGGTGAAAAAATCATGTTTTATAAAATAAAATTTTCACTTAATATTGATGAGAAAAATTTATGTTTATAGTAGTGTAATCCCCTTTCCGAGCTCCTGGATTAATAGGTCTGATTGAGGAGCTGTGATCTTGTCATTCCTTTGGTAGGATAGACTAATTAATCTAATTATGTATGTATTTTCGTATAATCAGGTCTATTTCTTTCCATTACCGTTTAAGGATCCATCATGCATGATTAAATAATTATATTTTGTTTCAATGATTAAATTATTTTTACGCTAGATCTAGTCGTCAACTATTAACCATTTAGTCAAGCTTTGAGAATTCACTTATTCTGAAAGAATATTTTCTTATCGGAAGTGTTTTTTGAAAAAGTACTTTTGAAGAATATTTATTGTTCGAGTAATCAATTTGAAAAACACTTTTATCAATATTGGAAAATGATTTGTATTTAATCAAGGTTTAAAAGTGATTCTGAAAAAAATGAACTTTTCAAATTCTGAAAAAAAACAACTCCTGCAACTGTTCAAAAGCAATTAATTTTCCCTAAACCTTGGCCAAGAAACATCTAATCTCCCTATAACATAAGTACCCTTTTGAAAAAAAAAAAAAAAAACATTTTTAACTTTACAGAAACTTGGTCAAACAGTCCATTACAACAATTGTGCTTGATATAGCATTTATTAACAAAATTCTTAATTGAAATGTAAAAATCTTCAGGTCGGCAGCCATCAAAACTAGTTGTTGTAGAACCGGATTTCTCTTTAGTTGAGAGTTGCATGTATGGCACGTAAACAATTATGACATGTAGAAAATTGACATTTTCTATTGGTTGCCACTTGCCACACACACAAAAAGGGGAAAGGAGACGAGGACATTAGAAAAGTCACCACATTATAAGGTGCAAAAATTCCCAAAAGAGTAGGGTAATAAGAAGACTATACTGAAAAGTCCAATAATATCATCTAGTCAAGCACATCAATGATCAATGGAAACTGTTTTAATAATTTTATTTTTTTTTTGAATATATGAACTAGTCAACTAAGCTTATGGCCTATCAAATTTGGAGAATAATTTGTCTACTCAACCAAAGTCCCATAAAGCTTATAAGTAAAATTACAATACGCGCACTCATGCGAAAAAACCCAAAAGTTGATAATATATATGATATATATTTAGTAGTGAAGTCAGGAATTTCATCAAGGTTATTCAAAGTTTCAAGTGTCATGATTCCTTCTTCAGAAATTAAAGTTGAATGATCGAAGTTTCTTTTAGATCCAGTCGAAGAGATTGAAGCGAATCAATTCAACCATTCGAATGATTGAATTTGTATGCTTAGTCTGATATATTGAACATAAGATATTCAAAAAAAAGAATTTTATAACAAATTCACCTGAAAACTATGGATTGGGAGGAATTAGAGAATCGAAAAGAAGACAAAAAGAACTCATGCATGTACATGATGTAATGATATGTTTCAACAATTTGATAGACTGCCCACATAAAGAGAAGAGTATATTGATCGCAAAAATTCATTTTTGATCTCCCGAACAATCATAGTATGACTGCTTATCTAATATAAAATCAATAAGTAGATATATATATACGAGTGTTTGATATAATTTTTCTAGATATATAATAATATAATACTTTTAAGAAGGATGTTCAACTGATCCCCTTCAATATAATCTACGTGGCTGTGCGCTACTTACATTAGATGATGATCTTTCCCTTATGCAACAAGAATTTCAGGTTTCCCATTTTTAATTAATATTCCACTAAGATAACAATCTAAATCTTCTGGTCGAAATTTGGAAGTAAACAAATAGTAGTAATATTTGGACACTAAAGCCCAAAGGTGCCTGGTCGGAAAGGAAAATTTTCTCTCGGATTCAATTTATTTGAACTATTAGACTAATTTTTTTTTATTTTTTTTTTTAAAAAGATTATTACTGGCCGGATGTGAGTTTTGGATTGAGCCAGGTGAGATTTTTTAATTGAATTTGTATTTACTAAATTAAAAATAAATAAAATAGTACTCCCTTCGTCCCAAATTTGTTTGACACTTTTCGTTTTTCGAGAGTAAAATGAGCTGTTCTTTGACTGTAATTTTTTTATATGTCTTTTAAATATTTTAAATTATTAATTATGGTGACTTATAGTACTTTTTTACGTAGTTTCCAAATATGTAAATTTTATTTTGAAAAATTTAAAGATTCTATGTTCAAACACACGGTCAAAATTAAGAAATTTGACTCTCGAAAAGCGAAAAGTATCAAATAAATTGGGACAGAGAGAGTAAAAAGTTAAAAATAAATAAAATAGTAAAAAATTATCACCCACTGAAAGTTGGATTTTCCGGCATATGTGACTTTGTGTTAGTAAGAGCAAAATTATGTGACTTTTGTGTTAGAAAACATAGTTAAGTGATTTTGGTGTAAAAAGTCATAGTTGTGTGACCATATGTGAAATTTACCCCACTATTTTTTTTATTAGTTTGTTTTTTTTAAAAAAAAAAACACACACACATATTTCTATAGTAGAAAACAATTAACTTTGCATACTTCTTATTTTATCCTTAATGAAAAGCTTTTATAGTCACTCAAATGTATGACTTGTTTAAGACCATATATTTCAAAATTTTTAGACCCACGTAAATAGCATGATATGTTTACGATCATAATTTTTGTAAGTCTATATTTCTTTATTAAAGTCCGTACCAATTCAAATTGCAACACATAAATTAAAAAACGTATGGAGTCCACTACAACAAATTAAAGGAAGCAACAAATATAAAGCCTTAGGATGAAGCGGACCCAAATTAAACATAATGGAAAGAATATTTATATTGTTATAAAAAAAAAAAAAGAAGAATATTTATATAGTCGATTCCGATTTATTTTAAACGATTGTGGTGTGGTTCTTGTTGTAATTGTTGTTGTATCCGTTCAATAGGTGCATGCTATATCAGGAGAAATGAAAAATAATTATGATCAATGTCTAGCATATAAGAGGACCAATTTAGACAGGGTTAAAATTATTTTCACAGCCCAACTTTGCTTTAAAAATCAAATTCCTTTCTCAACTTTGAACAATAGTCATTCTCTCCCCTTTATCCTATACAATGTCTATTTCGTCCTTGTTATGTCTATTTCGTCCTTGTTATTTTCAATCCTCCATTTATATAATACATTTTTATATAATATGTAATATTTATTTTTTTAACTTAGGTATTTATAAATTTATTTAAGTTCATTAACATATTAAGTGGAATAATACTTTTATGAATTTGTCACGAAATCTAGTGCTATTTTTTTAAAATTGTTATCTCAATTTTTATTTTTATTTTTTGTAACTGGAAATTTTATTACCAAAGTATAATTTAAAGTTCATTTACAATCTCAATTTTTATTTTTATTTTTTGTAACTGGAAATTTTATTACCAAAGTATAGTAGCAATATTTATAAATTATTTCTACATATGCATTAAATATATGTACGTACAATTATGTCTATGTATATTTAAATTTAACGTCTCTCTTATTCTCTATTGTCCATAAAAATAAACAAGTTTTGGTTGTAATTAATGGAATATTTCTTAAATTATAATTTAAAATTCATTTACAATATAAATGAATAATTTTTAAGAATTTATCTCTATTTTTTTTGTTTGTATTAGTTACATTAAAATATATTTATAAAGCAATTATTACATGTTATTTTCAATTGTATAAATATATATTAGAGTTTTGATTGTTATTAATAAAATTTATTATTTTTATTCTGCTAATTTATTTCATTATAAAAAATTATTAACTTGTATACTCAATTAATATTTTTCACTTTTTTTCACCCAGAAGATAATATTTATTTTTTATAGGAAATTTATTACATAGATTAAAAAAAATGAAAAAAATCTTGATTTTAAAAAGTAAAAAAAGAAGAAGACAAAAGTTAATGCAAGGGTAAAATAGGAATTTTAAAAAGTCAATTAGAACAAAGGGGGGAGAATTTCTATTGTTCAAAGTTGAGGATGGAGTTTGATTTTTAAAGTAAAATTGGGGGGATGTAAATGATTTTCACTCATTTAGACACGATAAGGGGAAAATTTATTCACGCTCGTTGTTTACGTCAAAAGGAGAATAAGATTTATCCACAATAATTTCTAAGGATCTCTCAGATAACATTTAAAGAAAGAGCTTAAAGTAGCTCATACAAAATTTATCAAGGGTCCACCAATTTCAAATCAGGGCAATACACAACAAGAAGTGAAGTCCAATTCCATCACCTCATGGTCTCCCAATTACTTATTTTATTTATATCATGTCTGATGTGTATTTCAACCCCCTTATTTTAATTATAAATATTCACATTAATGTTGTAAATTGTCATTCCAAAACCCTTTTCACTAAATAGTAGATGTTAAGTGGTTTCAGTTCTAGTATTATTGAGCGAGTTTGAACGCAATCATATTATCCATGAGAGAAATAAGGTGGAATCGAGAAAGACCAGGTTCCACACACATAAAATAGACTGAGTTTCACAGCATAATTTGTTAATTTGAGGGGGAATTGTGTGACTGCAGCCGGTGAGATAAGTTGAACACAACACATCACACATGTTGGTTCCAGCAACTTTATGATGATTTAATTGGCAATGGAATGATCTCTTGATTGATTAGAAGATTCTTTTAGTTGGCTAGAATTCGTTAGTTGAGTGAAGCTAAATCTTGTGGAATCATATTATATATTGGAAAAAGGGTTATGTGGAATCATATTATATATTGGAAAAAGGGTTATGTGGAATCATATTATATATTGGAAAAAGGGTTAAATTTTCCCCTTTACTATACGAAAAGGATCTATTTTATCATCCGTTGTACTTTCATTAAGAAATAACCTTGTTGTTATTCAAGTGGTTCAAATATATCCCTCTTCCGTTAGGGTTGTCCAAGATGGACATTCAATCCCAAGTGGCACTGAGATTTTAGTGAAATGGACACAACATGACATGCCACTTCACCTCCCTTGCAATTCTTGTACTATTGCGATGCATAAACTGATGGATTGGATGTCCATCTTGGGTTGGGGCGGTAGTGAGGTGGCATGACATGTGGTCACCACTTCACCAAAATATCAGTGTCACTTGGATTGGACGTCCATCTTGGACAACCCTAACAGAGGAGGGGTATATTTAGGCTACTTGAGTAACGGAAAGGATATTTTTGAAAGAAAATACAGCGGAGGATAAAATTGATCCTTTTCTCATGGTAAAGGAGCAAATTTAACCCTTTTCCCTCAAATATTTGATGATATGTTAACTCTCAGTCGTCTTGCAAGGCTTTCAAACAATCCTAAGGAAACTTTCCATAACCCTTTTAACTGGTCAGTCCGATCTAGCTCTCATGTGTCTCTTTTCTCTAGTCGTCTAGTAAGCCCTTATTTATTGACTCACTAGGCAGGGACTATGCATATAAAGTAAGTACGAAGAATTAACCTAGAAGGCCGCACACCCAACAATCTAAATTAAAAATAGCCAAAGAATTTCAATATATAAGGCATATATATATAATAATTCATGTACAATAAGTATATAATAAGTGTATAATTTATGTATACCGACTAGAAAATAACTAGTGAATCCAATAGGCTATTTGTGTAAGGATCTCTATAGATAAACTAGCCATGCGGTCCAAGGAAATGCAACTTTCCTGGTCAAATCAAGGATTTCGGCGAGGTTCTATATTGATAATCCCCTTTAACAAGGGTCATTTGCACTTTTCTCCCTATTTTGTACTGGTCTATACTTTTTACCCCTAAAGGCAAATAATTTTTTCATTGGACATAAGTTTATATTTTTACATCATAATATCCCATAAATTATGTATCGCATTCTTAAAGAACTTATGCTCTGTTAGGCATGAGTTCAATTTTGAAGAGCAAAAATTAAAGACCAGCCCATTTGAAGGGAAATCGTGCAATTTCCTTTGACAATGATTAACCATTTTTTTGCCCGGATTGCCCTTCGTTTGGGGTGGTATTTAAATTTTGTCCCTCAAATTGGTGGTCTTTAAGTTTTTCCCTTCGCTTAAAAAGGTGGCCGAAAATACTGAGGTTTTGGGTTCGAACCCCCGCTCAGGCATAAAAATAAAAATAATTTCTTAAGGCAAGGCTTTGAAAAAAGTCTGCCTTATGTGGCATAACTAAAGTCATGCCGGATACGGCATATGTTGCCTTAAGGCATAACTAAAATTTTGCCTTATAAGATAACCTATGCTAAGATAACCCATGCTGGATCTAGCATAACTTTAGTTATGCCTTAAGACAACTTATGTTGTCCTCGACAGAGGTTGCCTTAAGGCTTAGTAAAGTCTGACTTATAAATTGCCTTAAGACATAAAACTTATGCCGGATCCGGCATAACTTTAGTCATGCCTTAAGGCGCTTACGCCGGATCCGGCATAACTTTCCCCAAGCCTTGCCTTGCGAAGTTATTTTTTATTTTTATGCCGGAGACGGGGTTCGAACTCAAAACCTCAGGGTTTCTATGTGAAGGGAAAAAAATTAAGGACCAACAATTTGATGGACAAAAATTAAAGACCACTCCGAATGAGGCCATTCCTGCGAATTACCCCTGATTAACGTTACATTAAACTGTTGGCAACATATATGGGCTTCTCCAAGGTCCAATTATTAAAATTTGAACCACAAGTTTGAATGCATATAATTTGTAAAAGTTCTATGTTTTGGCAGAAGAACAATATTTATGAGGATTAAATTACAATATCAAAAAAGTAAAACAAAAACAATCTGTTGAGTGAAAATAACCAGCGTAACTTGGCGAAAAAGGAAAAAAAAAAAAAAAAAAAAAAACCAATGTTACCAAGTAATAGTTTCACGGGCAATTTGCACGATTGACCTTATTCGGGGGTGGTCTTTTTGTCTCTCAAATTGGTGGTCATTAATTTTTACCCTTCGCTAAACAATATTGGTTTGGGGTTTGAACCCCCATTTAGTCAAAAATTATTAGTCAAAAATTTCTTTATAAAAAAAAATATCACAATCTTGAGCCAGAGTTTTGCCTTAACCTTAAGGTAGAAGTTTGCATTAAGGTAATTTTTTTTTTCCTCAGTTGGAATTTTGCAAAATTTTGCTTTAAGGCCTAACTTTTCCCCGAATAAACCTAATTTTGCTACGAAACTCTGCCTTGCGATTATTTTTTGACTGAGTCGGGATTTAAACTTTAAACCTCATGGTATTAAGTGAATAGCAAAAATTAAAGACCAGCAATTTGAGGGACAAAAATTAAAGACTAGTGACTTTTCAAAAAAAATGAGCATTTTACATAAATAGCAAACATTTGGGGTTTGGCAATGCTCTATCTTGATGTGTATTCAATTTTCCGTATTTATGAATACAATAAGTTTTTTCATATATCTTAAGCTTGTTGTATTATGAATACAAAGTTTGCATTATAGGTAATAACAAAAATTTTTTTTTATGTCGGGTTGGAATAAAACATTCATACACCAAAAAAAATTAACAAAGATGCCTTCCGGTATGCATACGACAAATACAATGAAAAGCATTGTATTTATACAACAAAATAAAGCGAAAATTTGGACTTTTTCCGGATCTGACCGGAAAAATTCGCGAGAATCTAGATACGAGGAAAAATTCGAATCTACGGAAAAAATTCCGAACAATGCCTATCCGACCGGTAATTTACTTTTTTTAGGTCCCTAACCTTCTTTTGGCCATCGGATTTTCGCCTCCTATTTTTGTCGAAATCTCAAATTTAAACTTTAAACCTCAAAAATGTGACTTTCTTTGACAATCCTAGATGCGGTGGAAAAAAAATTAAAGACCAGCGGCGGGGGGGGGGGGGAATGGGAGGGATGAGTTGAGGGACATTTTGTGTGTGTGTATATATATTAAAGACTAGTGACTTTAAACTAAGCTACTAAAGAAATCCCCACCATATGTTTGCTATATCATGTAGTTACAAAAAAAATAGTTCCACCACCATCAAGCCGATTGGGCCTTCAACTAGGCCTAAATATGAAGTCACTTTGAATGACCCATCAAAAATCCAGAAGTGTCTAGTTGAGTGTTGAGAATTAATATTGGAATTACCTTAAATTAAATTAGAGAGAGATCTTAAACTTTTCTTTTCTTTGCACCTCTAGTTTTCAGCTAGATTAAGTCGGCGTTTGGCCATAGATTCCAAAGGTTATTCATTTTTTCTTTTTAATTTTTTTTATGAAGTTGGAGTCGAAAATGGTTATACTTTTTGCAGTGAATATTTGAAATAACATTTTATATTTGAATGTACTTAAATATAACTCGAAAAGTAAAAAGTGAAAAGTGAAAAGTGATTTCAGAAGTTGTTTTTCAATTTGGAATACAACTTCAAATTGAATTTGCAATATTTATGACCAAACATTAATTTTCAAATAAAGTGAAAAATAATTTCTGAAAAAAGTGAATAATTCTTAGAAATTTTTTCCCATCACATCAGTTAGTGATAAATAAATACAAGAATAGCATATCTTTTTTTATATTATAAATATAGCAAGTTTTATGGCAGATATAGCATTTTGAAAATAAATATGGGGTCAATTTCCATCAATGCTCCATCAATGTATTTTTTACTACATTTCCTCTTCCTCTTTAATGAGGTTGCTCAGGGAATTTGTGATACATTATTTTCATCAAATTCTACTTTAATATTGAATAGTTTTTCTGTAAAATACATTTAATATATGTCAGCTATATTATATAACGATTGTGTTTATATAATGTAAATATTCCACTAACATATCATATATACTGTTTATACTATATTATACCAAATATATGGATAAGATATATTAAATATAATACATGTAACTAAACAAAATTTACTATACATACTATTTAAATATGTACAACATATTTGATATATACGGCTAATATATGTTGCATCATATATAGCTTTGGAATAAAAAATACAAACTACTAATCAGATTTATAATGTGTTAAAATAATATATATAATAACCAAATTCGAATTTCTTAAAAATTGCTAGTATTTAAAAAAGATAATAAAGACGCTAGAAAAAGGAAAGGTAAAAATAAAAATTCTAGTATAAAAAGAAAATAAGAACGGAAGAGATTAGGAAAAAAAAAAAAAGAATCTTTTTTTTAGTCAACTGTTATTAGCATTTTTTGAGAAATTAGTGAGAAAAAAGGGGAATATATTTATGGTAGATATCTTTTTTCTTATTTAATAGGGTTTATGCTAATATTGTGTAGAATCATTTTTTAAGTCTTTAATAGGAGTTATGTTAATATGGTAAATATCATTTGCCTATAATTGATACAATCAATATTATGCTAAAAATTAGCAATGTCAATTTTAAGATTGCTTACTTGTGTAACTTCTCTTCTTCTTATGACCATTGTAGCCTATTTGGCTAAGCTTCTAAAATCAGCTTATTTTAAAAAGTATTTTTTTCAGAAGTGTTTTTCAAAAAAGTATTTTGGATGGGGAAACAATTTGTGTTTGGCTAATTACTTTAAAAAAAACACTTTTGAACAACAATTAGTGTTTGACCAATCTTTTAAAAAGTGCTTCTTACTGTATTTTCTCAAAAGTACTTTTAAAAAAAAGTGCTTTTAAGGAAAAACTATTTTTTTTAGTTTCTGAAAAACTGCTTCTACTACTCCCCAAAAATACTTATTTTCTCTCAAAAGCTTGGCCAAACACCTCACTTTTTTTTCAAATAAGCACTTTTTGAGAAAAATAAGCACTTTTGGAGAAAAATAAGCTTCGCCAAACAGGCTACAACACACGCATTTGCACCTGATAAAATGGCCCATTGTTAGAGAATTTTCATTCCTGGTTGCACGCATGGTCTAGTTTTTCATTTCATGTGATCACCGAGCAGAGACGATTAGGGATTTCAAGAGGATGGGTTCACCATTAGCTACAGGGGTTTTTGATTTCTTTTGCCTTTGGTTCGTTGCAGCTAGTGGTTATGGGGTTTTTGTCTTTTGGGACTTGGGTAATTAGAAACAAAGGGGAAAAAAAAGTCATTAGATGTAATATGAAAAAAGAAACATGTTTTTTACTTTTGGGTAATTAGAATTATAGAAGAAAAATGATTTAGAATAATATAAAAAGGAAAGTTAAAAGGCTGCTTTAGAAAAGAAGAAAAAACATAAAACGTGCAGGAGCTCGAGTTCAATCCCGAGACCTTAAGGAAATAAACATAGCCCCTAACCAGTGCTCGACTCAGCCTGATTTGAACATGTATTCCTTCGGTTAATATTAGATATATTTTCAAAATTATACACATAATATATCGAGTTTAATCGAGTGATTATGTGTTCACATGACCCAAAAATAATACCTAAATTCGCCTCTGCACCGAGAACAGCTTCTCATTTTTCCTTCGCAAAAGGTGTCCCTTGTCCAAGTTCAAACGGGAATGGATATGACCCATTTGTTAACTTGATCCAATTGGTTGAATCTAAAGTGATCCATCAAAATATTGGGTCAAAACGAGCCCAATAATTTAATCGAATAGGTCAAAATGCAACCCAAAGTCAATTGTACAAAATTAAGTTCACATATTGTGAATTACGTCAAATTTTGAAGAACTTAAAGATTAAGCAAAGATATAGATTTCCCTTTTTTTCTGTTCAAAAGCAAAATAAATGGAATTTTTACATTGTATAACCGCTGATAAGAATTGGGTTACTTGAAAGAAAACAAGAAAGTAACGTGGAAGAGAAAATACGAATATTCAAGAGATGAATTTAAGATATGCGAAATTCGAGACTAAAATCTCCAAATTTCAGAACTAAGTGATAAGGATAGTAATTGATCTTAGTATTAAAAAAATTAGCGGATTAAAGCTAATTAAGATATTAATAGAGTCAATTCAAGAACTTAGATCAAAATGTGATCTAGACCCCTATTTCCAAGAAATTAGGGACAATAATAAGTATAAGATTAATTATATTCTTTAACTTACGAATAAGAACCAAAGATATAAAGTTAAAGAATCAATCTTACCTCTTAGAAGAATCGCTTTTATAAGATTGTAATATAAATCCGAAGTAGCCAACATAAAAAGGTGTAAAGAAGAAAAACTCTCACATAATAACAATATCTAATTAAAACAACAAATCCACCCTATATATAGAGGAAATCTATCCCAAATATTATCAGATTCGAATCATATTTTTATGAAAATAATAAATACTAAAACCTAGAAAACTTTAAACTAGAAAAACATGCAAAATAATATCAAACTTCTTCCTTAACAAAATAAGGAAAAAGTAACCAAACTTAGCACCAAAAATCTAAGAAATTGCACGGTTTGCTCTTTAAATGGACTAGTCTTTAATTTTTGTCCTTCAAAATCAAACGCATGCCTAGTGGGACATAAGTTCTTTAAGAGCCCAGGACATATCTTGTGGAATATTATGATGCAAAATATAAATTTATACCCCGCGAAAAAGCTATTTGCTGTGATTGGCAAAAATTAAAGACCAACATAAAATAGGAATAAAAGTGCAAATGACCCCCAAAAATCCTATGCCTAAACAAGGCAATTGACGTGATTAAACACGCTCAAATATAGACTTCAAGTGCCTCTTTGGGCTTGAATTGCCATGCCTAAACAAGGCAATTGGCGTGACTAAACATGCCCAAAATATGGATTTAAAGTGCAGCCATTAGAAGCCCCTCTTTGGGATTGAATTGCCATGCCTAAACAAGGCAATTGGCGTGACTAAACATGCCCAAAAAAGGGTTTAAACTGCAGCCATTAAAAGCCCATCTTTGGGCTTGAATTGCCATGCCTAAATAAGGCAATTGGCGTGCTAAACATGCCCAAAATATGGGTTTAAAGTGTAGCCATTAAAAGCCCCTCGTTGGGCTTAGATTGCCATGCCTAAACAAGGGAATTGGTGGGACTAAACATGCCCAAAATATGGGTTTAAAGTGTAGCGATGTAGCCATTAAAAGTCCCTCTTTGGGCTTAGATTGCCACGGCCAAACAAGGCAATCGACACATGCCCAAAATATGGGTTTAAATTGTAGCCATTAAAAGCCCCTCTCTGGGCTTAGATTGCCATGCCTAATAAAGTGAATACAGTGTGAAAATAGCTACAAATGAATATAGTTGAGTTGACTGCATCTGACTTGAATACAACTTAGTTGAATACATTTGACTTGAATACATCGAAATCTGACTTGAATAAAGTGAAATCTGAACTTGGATACAGCGAAATCTGAATCAGTCGAATTTTGAATACAATCCGAATTTTGAATACAATCTACTGTAATGCGTGCATAAAACATCGTACAACTACGAAACGAAATGTAATTAGCTAAAGTGTAGCTATGCCAAATTTTTAACCCTCAAAATGTAGTCATTTATGTAAGTTGCCCTTTAAATTTATCAGACACTTGTTATATTGAGCATACACCGACAACGGCTACAATTTACTACTATTAAAAGGGCGGTCCGGTGCACTAGGCTCCCGTTATGCGCGGGGTTCGGGGAAAGGCCGGACCATAAGGGTCTATCATACGCATTTTTACCCTGCATTTTTGCAAGACGCTATTTTCACGACTCGAGCCCGTGGGTGAATCTATTACTACTAAGTACTAAGTGGGTGAATTTCTTTTTAGCCGGCTAAACTAAAATTAACAAGATTCCTATAATATATTACTAGGGACCATCTTATATTCAACAGTAACGATATTTTTCATATACTAATATAAAATTCTGAAGTCATATCTGTCCGAGAAAAGGCGTACTCTAAGGGACACATAAAAGAAGAAAGTGATGGGCTAGGCACCCAAAAAAAGCTAAGGCACCAGATGAAAGTAACTGGACGTGCTTCAAAGATTTTTGAAAGAGAAAAATTGACAATGGAAAACTTATAATCAAAAAAAAAAAAAAAAAAAAAAAAAAAAAAAAAAAAACGTACAGAAAGATGATAAGGAATCCAATTATCAGAAGAATTATATACACACACACACACATACTTGGAGTATCTATCAACTTTTGAAAAGGTTCTTAAGAAAGTTGCAATGCTATTTCCCATCAAATGATAACTGAATCCACACTGAGCATATCCATCATAATTTGTGAAAATGACATTAGAAATTTGAAATTGAAAAAAGCTGATTATTGACTCAAGAGAAGTATGTGTTTGGACGATATTTGGTTGATATTTTTCTAAAAAGACAAAATGTAGACCTTATTAACAAAACAGAATTCTAGTATGAGATTAGTGTTCGATTATTAATTGACAGCCTCAAACTTCAACAAATGAGGCTAAACAATTTAAAACAGACAAATATGATGCATGAAATAATTAATTACTTAGTAATTAGCTTGAAGCTTAAGTACTAATTCAATACAAGAACTTTATGGACAAAAACTTCAACTTGCAAATATCGGTTTAGCATTTTCAAGTGAAGTTATGACCAAATATTCATATTATTTCCTCTTTGATTAGAAATTATAAACTAGGTCTTGGAAATATCTGAAATTTTATTGAACTTGTGATTTTTTACAATGGAACTTTCTGGTAAAAGCGAGTGATTCCCTGTCCTGGTCAATTTAGCTGAATATAGTCTTATTCAATAAGATAAAGCATCCATTCAACAACACTTGAATTATTCCAGTATATAGGAAAAAATTAAAAAGATAAAATTGATGATCTTAAAAGCTTGTGAGAGGGACTTAACAAGTATCCACAAATATGAAAATTTTACTGGACACCAAGATAAGGTTTCCAGTCCATATATCAACTAAATTATCATAAAACCTCAGAGGATCACTTTGTACTTTTTATTTCCTCTCTTATTGCCATGTCATTTTCAACAGAATTTAACTTAATGGACATTCACAGTGTATAATTTTTTTCACTTTGGAGGTTAAGGTAACTGCAAAAACTGTCAATATGTAGCTATGTATAGTAAGTCCGCTTATGTAAACTAAACAGTAAGGTAAATAACCTATTGTAACAAGTCAAAATTCACTAACAATTTAAAAATATATATATATGTTAGGGTCGTTTGGCTGGCGGGATAAGGGATTGCAACTAGGGATAATTATGGAATCCGCAACTAAATAGCACAAAAAAAAAAAAAGTTGAGCCAAGACAAAAAAAAAAAAAAAACGAGACTTTTAGTTAAACATAACGAATTTCGTGCGTGAGACCAACAAAAAAAACACTTTTGGCCTTCATAAGGCAAATTTTAGTTTACGTGAATGAGGTTTCCATCAAAAAAAAAGGAATATTAGTAGTCAGATGACTTTTGTGGATTAATGTTGGGGCTTTTTTTTTTTTTTTTTTTTTGGACTTGAAGTTTCAATTACGCTTTTTTAGATTCTAAAGATTAGTCATATTTTTAAAATTTCAAAATATCAATATTTTATATAAAACTTAATATCTTTTTTTTGATTCAATAATTTACATTAGAAGTTTAAACGTTTGGATCGTCGTTTTAGGGGTTCTAACAATAAGCAAGTTTTAAACTTGTAATATTTATAGGGTTTTGATTTAAGTGTTTTATTATATTTGAATGTACAAATTTAAATATTTGATTTAATAATAATTCATCCAATACGAGAGTTATACTAATTAAAAAATAATTCATTCCATTTAATTACAATACTAATTCAAAGAATACAATAATAAGTAGTACACCTAAACCTTATGCCAATACGTGAAAGCGAAAAATATATTTTATAACTTCTCTTCGCAGCATTTGCTTGCAAGGGTAAAATATTTTTTTTTATAAGGCCGCATTACAGGGGTAATAACACAAAAACTTTGTGAAAGGGTAAAATATATTTTTCCACTTGATACTTAGACCATCTTTAAGGTTTAGGTAAGTATACGCATTTTCCGCGCATGCATTTTAGGTTTAGTTAACAAAAGTTGTTACACTTTCCACGCCTGAGAAAGTTGTTGTAATTTATTATTGTATTGCTTTGAATTAGTATTGTAATTAAATGGAATGAATTATTTTTTAATTAGTATAGACCTCTCGTATTGGATGAATTATTATTAAATCAAATATTTAAATTTGTACATTCAAATATAATAAAACACATAAATCAAAACCCTATAAATATTACAAGTTTCAACTAAATTATCATAAAACCTCAGAGGATCACTTTGTACTTTTTATTTCGACATTATTGCGCAAAAAAGATATTAAGTTTTATATAAAATATTGATATTTTGGATTTCAAAACATGACTAATTTTTTTCGTGATTGAGGTTAAGGCCCCAACATTAACTGCAAAAACTGTCTAATATTCTTTTTTTAGGATCCTATTATGTAAACTAAAATTTGTGCGTAAATAATCTATTGTAACAAGTCAAAATTCGTTAATACAATTTTTTTTTTATATATATATGTTCAACTTTTTTTTTTTGTGCTATTTAAGTTGCGGGTTCATAATTATGATAATATTTTATCCTATGTGTTATACAACTTTTTATTTCGGGATTAGCGCAGTGTCGAACCACAATGTCTAATTTCTACCTCTGTCTCTAATGATACATACAAAATCTTTAGAAGCCAGTATCAAATCCTCGCTCTGAATTCACACTATACATATGCGAAAGACAAATATAGATTAAATTAAAGAGTTACATTTACATGTTTGAATTTGGTAAGAATGGTAGTGATCTAGTAGCTCGGTTGGTTGAGTACCTGAACTTTCACCTTATTGGTGAGGGTTCGAATCCCCACGTTGTAATCCCCTCCCACATTTCCTTTTCCCCTACCCCTATGTAATAAAATAAAAAAATTCCTATGTAATAAAATAAAAAAATAAAAAAATAAAAAAAATGGGTAAGAACTCTCTTGACTCATAATCCATAGTCTCAAATGTAAGTGAAATTAAGTAGGCGTTTAGCCATAGGATTTGGAAGCATGATTTCATATTTTGATTTCAGATCAGCGTTTGTTTATGAAATTTGTACAAAATTTCAACTTCAACTTCATATCATGATTTTATTTTACTTTTAGATGTAAGACTTGACCCATAAGTTTATATTTTGTAAAATAGATCCATAAGTTGGTAGATAAATTTTGTAAATGTAAAACAAATGTAAAGCTTAATTGACTCGTACTAACAATCTTAGTTTGTCTTCTCGGTATCTGAGCGAAAATGCATGCTCGACGTGAATATATTGTCCGTACATGTGGGAGGATTATATTAAAGAGTAGTTACACTACGACTCATGTTCAATTTTCCTTTTTATTGAACTAAGTTCGACCAATAGATGTTGTATTTTTTTTAGAAATGCCTTCTAGTAGCTAACGTATTAACTTTGTTATGAACTATCATTTGCTCATTTGGTAAGATTATATAAGACTTGAGAAATCCAAATTGTATGTTCAAACAAAACTTCAAATAAACCTAATTTCAAATCATATCTCTAAAAAAATGGAATTAAAATGAAAAATGGGGCCACATTGTCCCCGTGAATGCAAATTTATAATACTTTTCACTTTTCAGCCACTAGGAATTGAGTTTACCATTTGCTTTTAATTCCGGTGGGTCCAAAGGGGAATTAAAACCATGCAAATGATAAACTCAATTTCTTATAAATTAATTTGCATTCACGGGGATAATGTGCCCATTTTTCCTTTTTTATGATATAATCTAAGAGGTGGTATATAATACAAGAGAGTGAAATCAACGTGCATGGAAATCCAAAAGCCATTGTTTCTCTGTTGGTTGCTTTTCTTTTTTAGGGAAAAAGGGTAAAAAACGTGATAATGCCTCTTTTCCACACTTTCTTATGCATGTTTTCTCAAAGTTGTTTCTCACCAAAATTTGTTGCTCAAATAATGAAAGTAATGTATGTGCTAAGAGTGAAGTGTGAACTAATCAATTCATATGAGCATAAACTCTTGATGAAATTTAAGCAACAAATTGTGGTGAGGGATTTCATCATGAGAAAAAGATTTACTCTTAAAGATAGGCAGCTAATAAGCAATAACTTTGCGAAAACATGCATAAGAAAGTGTGGAAAAGAGGCATTATCCCGTTTTTACCTTTTGCCCTAAAAAAGAAAAGCAACCAACACAGAGAAACAATGGCTTTTGGATTTCCATACACGTTGATTCCATTCTGCATTATATACCACTTCTTAGATTAAACCATAAATATAAAAAACAAAAAATGAGGCCACATTATCCCTGTGAATGCAAATTTATAAGAGATTGAGTTTATCATTTGCATGCTTTTAATTCCCCTTTGGACCCACCGGAATTAAAAACAAACCGTAAACTCAATTTCTAGTGCTGAAAAGTGCAAAGTTTTATAATTTGCATTCACGGGACAATGTGGCCCGTTTTTCATTTTATGTTACAACTAAGAAATATCTCGTAGAGATCTTGTGTTCGAGCTTTTTAAAATTACCAAAGAAAATATTTTATTCCTTCCTCCAGGTGTGACTTTCGGGTATAATACGTGATAATGCCTCTACTTTCCACACTTTCTTTTGCACAAATTAAGTATTTTATGTGGAAATTAATATAATTAACTATTTACCTAATAGTAACATAAAATATCTCAAAAAGAGATGTTAATATCAGACAAATTTTCGCTATGAACTACTGATTCTATGTCTTAAAATTTAATTTTTTTGTCATGCGCTCAATATATATCTCTAAAAGAGACGTTAATATTATCAGACATTTTTTTCTCAATATGGACTATTGATTATGTGTCTTAAAACTTAAATTTCGTATATATCTCTAAAAGAGACGTTAAATACTGACAAATTTTCTGATTTGAACTACTTTTGATATATTATATTATTAAAACTTAAATTTCAAATTAGTATCTCTAAAAGAGACGTTAGTTCTTGAAAAAAAATCTGATCTAGGCTACTGATTTTATGTCTTAAAATTTAAATTTCTTACCTGCACTTAATATATATCTCTAAAAGAGACGTTAATATCAGATAAATTTTCTATGATGATGAAGATTGTTGTGGACGGGGGAGGGTGTATTATCACAGAAGTGGATAGAATAAGAAAAATGAAGAAGAATTTTAATGTGATAACACATCTCTATACAGGGAAGGCAACACTCTGACATGTGTTTTAACTAACCTAACTTTTGATTTTATAGGTACATCAAAAATTACAGCATTTTCTAAACTGCCTAGTGTAGGGAGAGAATTACTAAATCTAGACAACCTTCAAGTGCCCAATTTGAGAATTAGAAATGCTAAGAAACAAGGATGCAATGATGTACCTGTTTGACTTTATAACTTAGGTATTGTTAAGACTTTTGTGATGGTTTTAGTTTTAGCTCATCCTATTGAAGACTTATCAATAAATGAGAAACAAAGGATATTGTATCATCATACTTTGTCCAGATCACTTGGAAAGGATTTGAAGGATACCATAGATATTTGACACTTTAAATGCTAGAGAAGTGTTTGTCATTAAATTCAAGGTGAAGTGCCATGGTGTATGTTATTTATGGACGACATAGGTCTGATTGACAAGACTCGTAGCGGAGTGAACGCTAAGCTGGAGATTTGGAGACAAACCCTGGAGTCTAAAGGGTTCAACTTGAGTTGGATCAACACAGAGTACTTGAAGTCCAAGTTCAGTGGCATAATGCCTGAGGCTGGGTACCCAGGCCATTGATACGTCACAACGAGATATGGTTCAAAGAAGAGAGTAAAGTCGCATCAGCACACCACAACACAACAAAAATAAATCATAGAGAAATTCGCTTCACAACAAGTGGATGTACAACAAGAATTCAAAACCCCAAATCCTGAGCATGCAAGGATTTTTATTTAGTTGGGAAGCTTCTCAGTCTGTATCTCACCTCCAATTCTCAACATCAAGCTTAAATTAGGTTTAATCGAAGCTATCAGGACAGAACTTTACCTGAAAGGATAAAATCTGGTTTTTTCTGATATTCAACTCCATGCCGATAGGTTCACTGCACCTGGTGAGAGCTCAGCGGTGAGAGGAAGTGTTTCCATAGCAGAGAAACCTATATCAGGCCCTTTGGCGATGATGCGACTTCAGCGACTACTCCAGCGAGACCTAGAAACGATGAGTTCTTTTAGACTTTAGTCGAGAACTTTCCTAATTGCTTCCGATGTTGTTGTTTTCATTTTGTATGTTTTTGATTTTTTAACGCTTTATTTGCTTTTGTTTTTGCTTTTTGATTTTTATGAATAAAATATCTGTCCACTAAGGTTACTCAGTGGTTTTCAAAAAACAATCGGATAAATTTTCCAATTTGGACTACTGGTTATATGTTTTAAAACTCAAATTTCTTTCACTCACTAAATATATATCGCGAGAGGAGACATTACATCCTGACAAATTTTTTATATGGACTACTGATTAACTATCTTTGGTACATTTGTTAATAATAATAATAAAAATACACGTGCAATGCACGTGCAAAGAGACTATAATATCCCTAAAAGAAATGCTAGTTCCTGACAAGTTTTCTATCTAGACTACTAGTGTTGTTGCCTTACAACTTAAATTTCTTACCCACACTGAATATATATCTTCAAAAGAGATGCTAGTTTCTGACAAATCTTTTGTTCTGGACAACTGATTATGTGTCTTAAAACTTAAATTTCTTACTACATTGAATATATATATCTAAAAGAGTCGTTAATATCAAACAAATATTTAATCTGGACTACTGATCATGTGTTTTACAACTTAAATTTCTTACATGCGCTCAATATATATCTCTAAAAGAGACATTAAAATCTAAAAAAAATTCTGATATGGACTACTGATTCTGTATCTTAAAATTTAAATTTCTTACCGACACTAGATATATCTCTCTCAAAGAGACGTTATTTTCTGACAATTTTTCTAATCTAAACTACTAATAATGTGTCTTAAAACTGTTGGAGAAAGTAGTGGAGGGTATATGAGAACCACCATGGTCTATCATTGTGGAAATGGAGAATATCAGGAAGAAATGAGCACTTGCAATGAGCTAATTCAGCATGTGTGTAGGGAGGGGAACTCACTGGCAGATTTTTTAACTAACTATGCCTTTGATTTTGTAGGTGAAGTATCTTTCAACTCATTTTATGAATTACCCTCTACAGGAAGAAGAATCCTAAACCTAGAAAAGGCTCAAATTCCTAATCTAAGGAATATGAACATTCTGAGAAGAGATCTAGATTGAGATGAGGGTTCTATATGGGAGGCATTTGCTTTATATTGACAGATTTTCAATGTGTGGTATTAGGTTGCTCATCTTATTGGGAATTTATCAATATTTGGCAAAGCTTAACAGATAGTAACCCTTGTAGCAGTAATAAGAATAATTTTGTTCAGGATTTGCTTAGGTTCCACCTAAAGTGAAAAGTTTCTTCTAATCCTTGAGAAATACTCTAGTTGGTTAAGATTCATAGTACCCGGTGAGAGCTTGGGGTGCTTCTATATGATACTAACCACAAGGAGAAGGAAGACATTCATTTATCGCAGCAGGATATTTAGAAATTGTTCTAGGCTACTTCGAAACATGCAAGTTCAGATGAAGTTCTTGAAGATGAATCAACTAAGCTACCTTAGCATATAAGCACAGATGAAGATCTGGGGAGAAGAAGGAGAATACTTACAATCATGCTGCTCAGGATCACTATTTAAAGCTCGAGCAGTGAAGGAAGATGAAGAGTCGTCGGAGTCAACACCAGCTCGAATTCAACCTCGTGCAGCTCCGATTCTCTTGATGGAACACAACAACTTTGGTGGTTCTTACACATCCCAACGGTGACTCATACAACTTTGAGAGGAAGATTTGGACAAGAATTTGCCAATTGGAGTATGGTTGTTGTTTCTTTGCTTTAGGATTTAGGGTTTATCTGATTAGGAAACACAAATCCCCTTTAGTTTGTCTATTTTGTTTTGTTGGACCTGTATTGTTTTAATCTGTACTTTTTAATTTTATTAATAAAAAAAAACCACTAAAGCTTGCTTAGTGGTATTTAACTAAAAAAATGTGTCTTAAAACTTAAATTTCTTACTCGCACTCTATACATATGACTAGCTTCTACTGAAAAGCCAACCTTATGGTTGAAAAATGTAAGAATTTTATTTTCTTCATTACAGCTTTGAGATGACTTTAGCCTGCCGGTGACCACCTCTATGAGGCCCTTTGGGTGGGTGCTTTCTCGATCAAGAAGGTATTGAACTTCTCGACACTCCTCTATTAATTATTTCTTTGCCCCACCTTCTTCTCTTATGAAATTAAGAGAAGGAGGATGCTATAATAGATATTCTTTTCTTTTAAAACTTTGTTCATTTTTCATAAATGGGATTGGCACAGGATTGCCCTTTTTTTGTTAATTGTAGGATTTCTTTGAATTTAAAAGAGACGTTAATATTTTGCAAATTTTCCAATCTAGACTACTTACTCTGTGTCTTGAACTTTAAGTTTCTTACCGGCACTCAATATTTATCTCTAAAAGAGAAATTAATATCGTATAAATTCCCCGATATAGACTATTGATACCGTGTCTTAAAATTTAATTTTTTTACACACATCAAATATATCTCTCTAAAAGAGACATTAGTTTCTGACAAATTTTCCGATCTAAACTACTAATTATGTGTTTTAAAACTTAAATTTCTTACCGCGCTCTATATATATTTCTAAAAGAGACGTTATTATCAGATAAATTTTTCTATATGGACTACTGATTCTGTATCTTAAACATTAAATATATCTCTTTAAAAGAGATGTTAGTTTCTCATAAATTTTTCGATCTAAACCACTAATTATGTGTCTTAAAATTTAAATTTCTTACACACAAGCTATATATATATATATATATATATCTAGCTTTCACTGAAAAGTTAACCTTATGATTGAAAAATGCAAGAACTTTACATTCTTCATTTCAGTTTTGAGATGATTTTAGCCTACCGTGACCGCTTCTATGAGGCCCTTTGGGCGAAGCTTTCTCGATCAAGAAGGTGTTGAACTTCTCGACGCTCTTCTATCATTTCCTTTTTGCCTCATCTTCTTCTGTTATGAAATTTCTTTTGTAACAAGAAGCAGGATGCTATAACTGACTCCACCGAGTCTCTGCACCCATCCTTTTTCTTTTCTGAAACTTTTTTGTTCTCAGAGAACAGGACTTGGCTCTGGATTGCCTTTTTTTTTTTTCTTCTTAATTCCGGGAAATTCTCTGAATTTAAAGGAGATGTTAATATTAGACAAATTTTTGAATCTATACTACTTATTCTGTGTCTTAAAAAGTTTCTTACCGTCACTCCATATGTATCTCGAAAAGAGATGTTAATATCGTACAAATTTCCCGATCTGGACTACTGATTTTGCTTCTTGAAAACTTATTTTTTTACACACACCAGATATCTCTCTCTAAAAGAGACGTTAGTTCTGACAAATTGTCTGATCTAAACTACTAATTATGTGTCTTAAAACTTAGATTTCCTACCCGCACTCAATATATATCTCTAACACAAACGTTAATATCAGATATATTTTCCGACCTGGACTACTGCTTTTGTATCTTAAACACTAAATGTATCTCTCTAAAAGATACGTTAGTTTCTGACAAATTTTTGATCTAAATTACTAATTATGTGTCTTAAAACTTAAATTTCTTAGCCGCACTCGATATATATCTCTAAAAGAGAAGTTAATATCAGACAAATTTTTCTATCTGAACTACTGATTTTGTAACTTAAAAATTAAATTTCTTACCCACACCAGAACTACTGATTTTGTAACTTAAAAATTAAATTTCTTACCCACACCAAATATACATCTCTAAAAGAGCTATTAATATTTCTGAGTCTTAAAATTTAGATTTCCTATCTGCACGCAATATATATCTCTAAAACAGACGTTAATATCAGATATTTTTTTTCGATCTAGACTACTGATTATCTTAAACACTAAATATATCTCTCTAAAAGAGACGTTAGTTTCTGACAATTTTTTCGATCTAAATTACTAATTAAGTGTCGTAAAACCTAAATTTCTCACCTGCACTCGATATATATCTCTAAAAGAGACGTTAATTTCAGACAATTTTTTCTAGCTGAACTACTGATTTTGTATCTTAAAAATTAAATTTCTTACCCGCACAAAATATACATCTCTCAAAGAGCCGTTAATATTTCTGAGTCATAAAACTTAGATTGCTTACCCGCACTCAAAATATATCTTTACAAATTTCCTATCCGGAATAATCATTTTGTGTTTAAAACTTAAATCTCTTACCCACAAGAAAATTCATGATAATTAGCTGTAATTAATTATGACTACTTGGAAAGGAAAAAAACGCACAATAAAGCAGCAGCAGAAAAGAAGCATTTTTTCAGGCCACCATATTTTTGTCTATTTGTGTCTCTCAATTACTATATATTTGGAGTATTCATGTTAACCTTTTCTGTACCAAAACATCATCTACACTCTCTCCTTTTATAATTTTAGCTAGGGCGTTCTTTGTTTTTGCAAAAATGGCCTCAACTTCAACATGGACTTGGGAGCAAAACAAGAAGTTTGAGAATGCATTGGCTATTTTTGACAAGGACACACCAGATAGGTGGAGTAATGTGGCTAAGGCTTGTGGCAAGACTGAGGAAGAAGTGAAATTGCACTATGAAAAAATAGTGGAAGATATCAAAGACATTGAGTCTGGTAAAATTCCTTTGCCTAAATATAGAGAGGCAAGTGTTGGCGAAACTAGCAATAGGTACAATTGCAAGGATGATGAACAAAGGTAAAATAATACTTCCTCTCTGATCCCAAATATAAGTCATTTTTGTAAACAGAACTTATTTTAAAATATTTGACGTTTTGGAAAATTAAGAAGTCATTTTTTTTATTATTATTATGATTATTTTCTAATCCACCCTTAATTCAGTGGCAAAGCTAGAATTTTCACTAAGAAAATTCAAAATATAAGTAGTAAAATAAAAAGTAAAGTTGAGTCTCTAAATAGATTCTTGATTGTGATGTACATTAATTACTCCAAGTGCAAATGTAGTAATGAATCTTAATTTTTGTTACACTTTATTCATCTACTATTACTTTCTAATTATTTTGATAAGCTAAGCGCATGAAAATATTACGACAATATCCGGTTTCTAGTAATAAATTAGAGTTTGAGTTCTTTGCACTAAACAATGTAGTTATGAGTAAATATCTATGATAAATTATTATAACTTAATTGTAACCTGATAGAGTCGTGAGTAATCTATTATCACGTGTTAAACTATACTGAAATTTCAACAGTTAGTGCATATAATTTAAATCTGATGAAATATCACATTATCTCTTTTCTAAATTGTTTGGATTAATGAACTTATTATTTATTGACAGGATGAGGTCTCTCAAGCTCAAGTAGAAGCAAGAAATGGCGAAGAAACTCAAATGCAGCAAACAAATAATTAACAAAAGAAGCATATTAGCTATTAATATGTCTTTCTTCTACAGTATTTATTTTCATTTAGTTTTTCAATGAATATTTTCATATAAGCATATGATTTTTTTTTTTTGGGTCGTAATATAGAAGCAAATACATGTAGTACTTAGTATGTCTCTAAAGGTGACTCAAAGACATCTTTCATGTCCAAGTTAATGATATCCTATATATGTTTGTGAATTATCCTACAAATTAGTGTGCATTGACCTTATTTATTCGCTGTCCAACTCATAATTTCATTGCTCAAATGGACGCTCAATAATTAAAATTTATGTAGTAAAATAAGCTTTCTTTATGTTTATATCAGTCCACATGGACTAATTAATCTCAACACTGAAAATAAACCCGTCATGGCTGCTATAAATTTCAAATAAGAACTTGGATGCCGAAAAATTCAAAAAAATCGACCGGAATGATGTTTAGTGCGAAATAGCGATATAAAAATTACTTTTTGCGACAAATAAAGAACGTAATTTTATCACATAAATTTTCAATAATTAAATAACTATTTAAACAATGAACGCCCGAACTTCTCATATCAGGATAATTAAAAGGACCACAAAATGTGTCAAATAAATTAGAACGAGGAACCCTGTTTATTGTTGTGTCACAATCTATGAGAAGAGGTGGGGATTCTTAGTAGCTCAGTTGGTTGACTATCTGAATTTTCACCGTATTGGTGAGGTTTGACTCCATATCTCGTAATCCCTTCCCTCATTTTCCTTTTCCTACTCCCAATTTTTTTTTTTAAAAGTCTACGAGAAGAGGTTGAAAATGAAACTCAGATTGCGTCACTGCAAGAGGCGGAGACAGAATTTGAAGTGTATGGGTTCGTAATTTTAAGACAGGACTACGACCACAAGGCTCAAGCTAATATGCAATAACATCCAAACTAAAGAACAGCATTTTAATATATATATATATATATATATATATATATATATATATATAACCAACCACTTAAGCACAATATGTGATATAAACATTATCATTACAATTGCACTCAACGACTTGTCATGTTTCGAATCATTAGGTATACTTTCAAATAATTATTCAAAAAACCATCACCAATTCTACTTCGAAAGTCATTTTTAATAACCTTCATGGAAGAAAATTTATTTTCACTGTTGTAATAGCGACATGTAATATCAAACTTAACTTCACAAGCAAATAAATAAGTCTTCAAGTTTTGTGCATATTTATTTTAACAATTGTCTTCGAAAGATCTCCAAATTCTTCTAAGTTAAAGAAAGCATTGTTAGATTCTCGCACATAGTCAATATAGTTGTCAAGCTCAACCTTTAAAATATAAAATTCAAAATTAAATTAACACTTACTTCGAAAATAAAGAGATAAAAAATAAAAAATAATAATAAAGAAAAGAAGAAGGAATAACAAGACCTTCATTTGTTGAAGAAAAAACGTGAGCTGGAGCGGGGAACTTGCTTTTGAGTTTGGACAATGGCAAAGGGGAGTGTAGCTTCTTTGTTAGGAACTTTAGTCTTTTTCTTGTTAGTTTGTGTTTTTTTTTAATTATAGAGAAAGAAGGAAAAACGTTTTACCAAAAAAAAAAAAAAAAAAGGTGTCTTCGATGCATGCAGCTGAACCAAGAGCCATTTTCTTTAGTGGGTTCGGCATTAGATAGTTAACTACATTCGGAGAAATTTCCAATATAAATGCAATGTCGGTAAAAAGTTATTGGGTTCGCCCGAACCCACACCTAGTACAGTAGCTCCGCCCCTTGCTTATAATTAACCTTTTTTTGCATTTTTCATTACTGAGCGATGATACTCATGTCATTTTTTACGGGATCATAAACAAACAAATAAACAAACAAAAAAGTAATGTCACGTGAAGGGGTCTACTAAAATAACCTGGACTCAACTAGCTTTCTTACATATTATTGTTTCCAATGTGAACTAATCGTTAACTATTTCTGAAATATATGTTATTAAGACAGAGAATAAAATACACGTGCTATAAGTCAGAGAGATTAGTATTTATTAAAAAGGCAAGAGAGTTAGTTCCAGCAAAGTTTCGAGGTCTGGACTATTGATTCTATATATTGAAATCTAAATTTCTCCGCACTCAATATATATCTCTAAAAGAAATGTTAGTGGAAGACAAATTTTCCAATCTGGACTGCCGAATTAGTATTTTAAAACTTAATTTTCTTACCCTCTCTAAATATATATCTCTAAAGAGACTTTAAATCGACAAATATTCGATATGATTGTCGATCAATTAAAAATATATATATATATATATATATATATATATATATATATATATATATATATATATTATTATTATTATTATTATTATTATTATTATGTATTACGTGTAGAGAAGACAGTATATATCTCTAAAAAGTTATTTTTTCTTTTTTTTTTTTTTTTTTTTTGGATGCGCTCTTATTATTTCAATTTAGTGGAGTGTTAATTAATTGATTTCTTTAAGTAGTTTAGATATATATTTTTATGATTAAGGCTATTATTAAATGTCTTTTTTTTTTTTTAGTATTAATCATTTTGTTATTTATTTATACTATACTTGTTTATGCTGGTACCTCCACGCATTATACTGATACTTCAGTATAAAAAAGAAATTTGAGTCTAGATAGATTCTTGATCGTGATGTATCTTATCCAAACACAAGAATATTATGACTCCGAAGTGCAAATGTAGCAATGAATCTTAAATTTGTTTACTATTTATTCATCTAATTAATGATAATTTGTAATTATTTTGATAAGCTAAGCGGTGGCGGGCATGAAATTTTCATCTAGGGGTTCAAAAAATTCTAAATAAATCGAAAAGTCGGGGGTTGACATCTACAATATATACATAATAAAATAATTTTAACTTTGAAAATAGCTGTAATTTTTTTTGCGGGGGTTGAGATGCCTCCGCCCCTGGCTAAGCCCATGAAATGTTATGATAATATCCATTTTCCAGTACAATAACTAGAACTTGAGTTATATGAGCTAAAGAGCGTAATCATGAGTAAATATCTCTGATAAATGATTATTACTTAATTGATAACTTGATAGAAGTCATGAGTGGTTCTTATGCCGAGGGTCTGCAGGAAACAACCTCTCTACCAAAGTAAAGGTAAGGTCTGTATACATTCTACCCTCCCCAGATCCCTGGGTATGTTGTTGTTGCTACCCTCCCCAGATCCCTGGATATGTTGTTGTTGTTATACAAGTCGTGAGTAATCTACTAACCCATGTTAGACTGCATTAATATTTTATCTGTTAGTGGATACACACACACATATTAGGGGATATAACTTAAACACAAAATTATCACTTTGTCTTTTCTCTCATATGTTTGGATTAATGAACTTGTTATTTTATTGGCATGTTGAGTTATCTCAAGCTCGATTAGAAGCAATAAATGGCAAACAAGATGGGGATTACTTGGGGTTGAGGGGACAGAGGAAGGAAACTTATAAGTCTGTGTGGATTAAGGGATTACCTTTCAAAATTTCCTTTTCCACGGGGAGATGTTGGAAGTATAAGTTACCTTTGGATGATGTGTTGAGGAGAATGAATTATAATGTGGTATCTAGATGTTGCGGAGACAATACATCATCTTTTACAGCTAACAGGACTTGGTCCTATTTTTCTACTTTTGCAGGTATAAATGTACAAGGTTTACAATTACAGCGGATATTCTTGAAATGGTGGCAAACCCCTGTTTCAGATAGGCTTAAACCAATTTTTCAAGCTATACCTGCCGTAATTGTATGGGAGATATGGAAAAGAAGGAATGTAATCAAACATGGGAAGAACAGATCAATAGGAAAATGCATCTATCAGATTTTTGCAACAATTCAGAGGCCTTTACATTTCAAAAATCCTTCAATTAAGAACATCCCAAACACGTGGAATGATATGATCAAATTGTAGGAAAGTTGCAAGCCCAAGTTGAAAGTCACTAAGGTCATTTCGCAATATCCCCCACAAGGATGGGTAATCTGTAACACATATGGAGCTTCAAAGGAAAATTCAGGAAGGAGTGCCTATGATTTTTGTGTAAGGAACTCAGAAAGGGACTTCATTTATGCTTAAACATAGGAGTTAGGATACTCAATAAATATAGAAGCATAAACAATGGCAATTTTGAAAGCTTTGAAATACTATAGCAGCAATTATCTCAATTGCATTATCATTCAGACAGACTCAAAGCTCATTCAGCAGGTTTTATCAAAAGGACAGAAACCACCCTGGAACATTGTGGTATGGATAGAGGAAATAAGAGAGATTAGTAGGAGACTACAGGTAGAATACAAATACATTTTGAGGGAGGGAAATAAACTGACAAATGCCCTAGCAAATCAGGCTTTGGATAAGAGAGAGAGGTTAGATGTCATAATTTAATGGAATTGTAGACTGAACAAGAGGAGTGTACTGAATAGTGATAAATCGCAGATACCATACTTGAGGATTAGAGCACATAAGGGTTGAAAACAGTTACATATGAAGACAAATAACAAGTTTGAAAACACATACAGAGAGAATACAAGAATCATCAACATCAATATCATATCTAGGTCATAATCTTACAAGAACATCAGAAGAATCAAGCATGAAAAGTAAAAATCGAGACAAGGAAGCAGATCAAGAACGATCCAAGGCACAAATGACTATTCAGCTCAAAAGAAAATCAGATCTATCAAGATTTGAGCTACAAGAGATGATTTTCATATGGCATAGAACAGAGTCATCAACAATCGACAAGAACAAGGATGAATCAAGAGGTGAACCATCAAGTACATACCATCTCCAGCTGAAAACCACAAGGGCCACAAGGATGGTACATCATGCAATGAACTAGACTGAAGATCTTGAGTAGAAACTAGCAAATTCCTACAAGTTTGAAGAAGCGAGGAAAATCTCTCCATCGCCACTGTGTGTGTGTGTGTGTGTGTGTGTGTGTGTGTGTGTGTGTGTGTGAGTGTGTGTGTGGCGTATATATATAAATATGTTGCCCTCGTTTCATTTTACTTCCCTAATTTGTTTTTTCTTTTGGGTCGGACACGCTTTATTTGCTTTGGATTTTTTTGCTTTGAAATAAATAAATTGCCCATTCGAGCGAAATTTAATTAAAAAAAAGGCAGCAAACAAATAACAAAAGAAGAATATTTATCTGAAAATGCCTTTCTTTTCTACTCTGTTTATTTTCATTTAGTTTTTCAGTGGATATTTTCATATAAGCAAATATATGTACTTTGTTTAAGTTAATACTTTAATTGTAACTAGGTTCACAGTTAAATATTTAAAGGTATTTAGTAGATTTCGTAATCTATTCATATGAAGCATGGATAAAAGTTAATAGGTTCACATGCATACATAAGCGAGTCTCTATATCCACCCATGATGTAATCATCTTCCAGATGTTCACCATCAGAAAGAAATTACTTCTAAAAGATACTCCCTCCGCTTCTAGAGGCGTATTCAGGATTTAAATTTTGTGGGTTTAATATTTAAGGTTTTTATTACTGAACGTGTTATATCTTTAAAATTATGGGTCCATGACTACTATTAGCTATAATTTATCTAAATTTTTATACATAAGTTTTGCATCACACCAAAAGTATTGCGTTCAGGTGAACCCGGTACTGAAAGGTTACATCTCCCTTTGTCCGCTCCAATTTATGTGACATAATTTACACGTGATTTCACATAAGAGAGACTATGAAATATACACTTGATCTACCCTCGATGCATCGTGAAGGATCCAATCATGTAATAGCGGGTTTGACAGAGTCAAATGTTTCACGGTCGAACTTTCTACATATGTGTAAATACAAGTGTGATGGATTTGACCGAACAGTCGAACTTTCTACCCACATTCAATATGTATCTCTAAAAGAGAAATTAGTATTTGACAAACATTCATATCTGGACTCTGATTATGTGTCTTAAAACTTCAAATTTCTTACCCTCACTAAATATATATCTTTGAACTATGATTTTCTATATATATTAGTATTAAAAACGTGATAGAATACATGTGCAACACACGTGCCGATTAGTATCTCTAGAAGAAACATTAGTTTGAAAAATTTTCGATCTGGACTATTGATTCTATATCTTAAATTTTAAATTTCTTATCGCTTTTCATTGATAAGGGAATGGAAAGATGTGATGTTAGAACAATATTTTCCAACTGATATAGTGGAACACATCAAATCAGAGATTTTTATAGAACATTTGCAAGGAACTTGGGACAAGCCTTGGTGGGTGCCTACTAGTCTTTGGTAAGTTTATAGTTAATAGTGCTTGGGAGTTATTGAGACAGAAGGAGCAGGTGCAGTAGGATTTTAAGCAACTATGGATCAAGGGAGTTCCAATTAAGATGTCATTTTTTCTGTGGAGACTGTGGAAATTCAGGATACCTACTGATGACATCTTAATGGGAATGAGAATTGCAATTGTTTCTAGATGCTACTGTTGCAATACTCCTCATCAAGAAACTGTAGAACATTTGTTCTTGACAGGTAATTTTGCATCAGGTATATGGAAAGTATTTATGAATGCAGCACGAGTACAAATAACTTTAGTTTAACTTCATCAAGTGATTAGAACATGGTGGAAATTAAAGTGTGGAGAGAAACTAAAGCCAATTCTACAAGTTGTGCCAACAATGATTACTTGGGAATTATGTAAAAGGAGAAATACTACCAAACATGGGGGCAAGGTAAGCTTCAAAATAGTAGTCCATGTAACGATTTGTTTGGTCGTTATTGTGTTTTTGACCCTTTTACCCCTGTTGAATTTTCCCTTGGCATCGTTAGAGCGTGTTTGACTTGTGGGGATGGGTAGCATAGTTCCCAGAGAGATCGGGCTAGCCTTGTTTGATTTTGAGGAAGTTAGAAGTTCTAAGTTGAATATGTGAAAAATGTTTGACCAATAGTTGACTTTTGTGTAAACGAACTTTTTTTTTTTTAGAATTCTGTCAATCTCGTGAAGTTTGGAGGGTCATTTATGACTTGGTGGGGTGGCTAGTTTGGTTCCCGAGGCTTTTGGGGGCGTTTTGGGTATTTGGTTGGAAACTTCATTTTAGCCATTTGGGTGTTGACCGAGTCAAAGTGACCTCTGTTGGGAATTCCAAAGTCATGGATAGGTTCGTAGCATGTTTTTACTTGTGTCGGCATGTTTGGGTTATATCCATGAGGTCCCGGATGGTTGTTGGGGTTTCAGGTTGAGACTTGGTGAAACTAGGGAATTACTGGTTTCTGGTGTCTTGCCCCAGCGGAGGGTGTTCGCCCCTGTGGATCCGCCCAAGCGGGACTTGGTCCACAGGAGCAAAAGCATGACGTAATTAATGAATTGTACCCCAGCGGATGGGTATCCGCTGATGCGAGTTCATGGAAGCTGGACTTGCTCGCCCTAGCGAAAATCACTGAACCAGAAACCTTGTTTTTATTCCCAACTTTGAATTATTAGCTCCATTCACCAAAAACCTAAGTCTAAAAAGCATTAGGGGCGATTTCTAGAGGACTTTTGGTGGAACCATCTTGGGGTAAGTTCTTGAACCTTAATCATGTAATTATCTTTCCTTTACAACGTTAGGCGGAACTTGTCAATCATTTATCCAATCTAAGTGGGGTTCGAAATATAAATAAGCCATAAATAGAGAAGCTAAGGGGGTTCTAAGGACCACGTCTACTATATATACACTAAAAAATAATTTTCATCTTGTATATACGTAATTCTTCACCCGATTTTTTTTTCCGAATGTTGGGTTCGTGGATGAACTTACATTGAGATTCTCGATCTTACTTAGTCCTTCGTGGCTTATTTACAAGTATCTATGATAGTATAATGCGGAATTGATTGAGAGTGATGAGTTATGGAATCTAGCTTGTTAATCGTTAAACCGTCGCCAATCTAAGTGGTTATTGTTGTTTTCTAACATCCCATAGATTTCTATCATCTAAAATTGTGGATTAATAGATTCTAGGGTTGATTCTCTCTTGGTTCTAGAGTCAATTCATGAATTTAGGGTTCTTACTAATTTAGGGGTTTTCGCTTAATTGATGAAATTGAAGGACTGCGGCTGGCCTTGTAGTTGGAACTCCACTAGTTACGAAAATTAAGGATAATGAATAATTGGACTATGGGTATGTAATTTCGCCATAACTACATCAAATTTTGATTTTCCCCCGTGATTCGATAGGGGTATTTTGAGTAATTTCACTAAAATTATTTTTTCCGGTCGGTTGGCTTGTTGTGGTCATTTACTTACTTAGCATTGTTAATATTAGACTTGATAGGAGGATTGTTGAACCTTGGAAATTTTGTTGGCACGCGGCCGGGAAGGGGAAATGCTCGACTTGAAATACGTGGAGTAGTACGTAGCCCTCATGGAACCTTAAACATTATATTCGACATTGTTTGAGATATGTCAAGGTTTACTCTAGTTAGAATTTGATTAGCGAAATGTATATATGCGTAGAATTGACGGGAGAAAGCATGATTAGGTCTTCGGACATGATGTTGGGATGCATATACTCTTATTTTGGTATGAGTTCTGATTATGTGGGCTTGTCGCCGTTATTTTACGCATTGTGATATTGGTGTATTTGTTATGTTTTGTAACATCCCATAAATCTGAGTTGGGTGTGAATGCGTAAAATTAGTATTAAGATGAATGTGTAAAATTAGTATTAAGATGACATTTTAGCTATATGAACCCTTTTAGGAAGAAATTATCATCGAAAATATAGCCTTGTAAAAAATAATCGTTTTGGAGTAAAACCAAGTAGGTCTTTGAAAAACCTTTCCGTTTTGTGACCTCGTATTTGTGGTTCTTTGGTATGGGGTCGAAACTCGTTAACGTTGGTATGACTATTTTATTGAGCAAAGGTTGGTAGTTGCATCGCAAAGGTGGCGCGGGTTTTCGTGTTTCAGACCAACTTTTGACCTTGTGCGCCACAACTTGACGCAGGGTTGGCGCGGGGGGCAAATTTGTAATCGTGCTGGCCTTGCGAAACGTTCGATTCAATCGGGTACATGCGCTTTCATGACTCAAAACCGCTTGTATATCACCATTACGAAAAACAATATAAGGTTCTAACTTGAACCTTTCTCCGCCGTTTTATGTTTGTGCTTAGTCTTTTTGAGAAAACAACCCTCAAACTTTCCCCAAAACATGTAAAATGGGTGAGTTCTTGATCAATTCCCATCATAACCTACATCACTATATCATTAGTAGCTGTAACATCTAAATTGATCTTTCATGTCATACTCTAACGAACTTCTTATATTCTTGAAAATCGAAGAAAGAGAAGTTGAAGGATGACTTTGGGAAACTTTCTTAAAGGTGAAATGTTCTTTGATACTTACTATAATCATTGTATTTAGTCAGTATTTGGTCTTATTTTAGGGTATGAGAAGAGAATATGAATCCTTTTTGTCTACGTGTGTTGCTTGTTTTATCACTTTGAGTTGGATTTAAGAACAAGATTTAAATCTTAGCACCAACCTTATTCAAAAAAAAACCCTAGTTTAGAAAAATTGAAGGAAAGCTCATAGCTAAGCGATTAAAGTTCTAATATTTATCATCTAAATATATTGTAGAGTGATTGTTGAACCTTGGAAATTTTGTTGCTGTCCACTCTTCCGTATGTTTAGCGGGATTTGAGGTATGTCTCTCTTTTGAACATATATTTTCGACTTTAAATACGTTTTCTTTGACAAGGTTTCATGTCCCGTCCTCCGACGTTGGGAGCCCAACCATAATGGGGCCACCTTAAACATTATATTTATGTATAAACAAGAAAAATTTCATTATTTTCTATCTATGAGTTGTTGAGCTAATTCTTTTGTTTTGTTAACTTAGATAAAGCTTGAAACTTGAACTTGGATTACTAACAATTAATTCCATAAGTTTCATATTTTCCTTTTACATATTAGAGTTATTTATAACATAGATAGTAGATCTTTAACATATTTTGAAATGTTTTGCCTATCTTAGAAACGGGTTGAGTTGAGTCATAATTGAATAATGGTTGAATATGATTTCTAAATCGTTAATAAAAATAATGAAAATAACGTGTGTATAGCCCAATTAATGGGATGATGAACACAATTCATAATTAGTAAATATACTTCCTTGCTTTGATTGTGATTTGGCTTTTATGCTATATTCTATTGTTTGTATTTTGGCCTAGCTACTCAATTGAGGAAAGAGGGTAGTCCTCTAGGTTGGATCTAATTGGGGTTTGCCTAGCCATTCGAATTACCTTAGGTAGCCTAATCGAGGGTTGATAAGCCTCGGTGGTTCATACTTAGGAAGCCATTCGGGAGGAAGAGTGGCTATTAGGGTTCATAACTCCGATGACAAATTGAAATGTTTTACCTATAGCTATTCGGGATGGTTGAATATGGAAGGATAGCCATCGAGGATGTGACGAGTAAACCGCTTCCATGCTTTGATTGTGATTTGACGCTACGATTTATCGTTTGTGTTTGGCCTAGGCTACTTAAGAGGAATGGTTGTCCGCTTGCCTAGTCATTCGAGAGTATTGATTTTGGAGCCATTTGTATTGGCATGTGTTATACTTTGGTTGCTGCTATGAGGGTGGCTTGTTGATGACCTTAAGTTGGACCGTATCGGGTACGTGTTATACTGCTGATTGAAAGACTTAAAGGTGATAAAAACGACGTGATAAACTACTTAATGAGTTGAAATTGATTTATTTCTCCTTTAACGGTTTCATAAATGGTGTTACTAAGTTTGATGATTATTCTATCTCTGAATTTCAAACTGCTTTTATTGACATTGTGTTACTGATCCTTATTATATTATTTTGTTATATTAACTATTGTCCCGGAGACACTCACGGAACACCCAGTACTCAGGCGTACTATTGTTGTTTTTGATGGTATGTTAGGTAATGAAGAAAAGCAGGTACAGACAGATCTCGCGGATTAGGAGTACTTGCTACTTTCCATATTGTTGGTGAGTCCACACACTTGTTCGTGGTTTTTCATTGAGTCATTTATTCCTTCTTAGTAGTTTTCGGGCTGCGTCCCGATGAGTTAGATATTTTTTCATTATCTTAGAAGCTCCATAGATAGTTGTCAAATTGTGGGTAGATGTTGAGAGTCTCATATGACTCGTTATGGCATTTGGCCATGTTTGTATGACTAAGTATTCGATTAGACTTCCGCTGTGTTATTTCATAAATGTGATAATGATTTTATTTAGTTACTTATAACTTGTTTAATTAAGTAATGGAAGATTACTAAAAAAAGACTTGTTGTTAGTAATTCATAAGGTGCTTCCGGTGTTGTTCATAGCATCGGATGCCCGTTACATCCAGGGTGGGTTTTGGGGCGTGACATGTTTGGAAGTGAAGTGAGATGATAGACTCACTATACTAATTGAACTAGATTATTGATTCCATTTCCATGGTTGAGTTGATTATATATAAGTCTTGATATAGCTTATAGTGTTGTGGCTTTCATTGTATATTCATTAGCATTGATTGCGTTGGTTTAGCATTATTGCATTTATTCACTCATACATGATGGAAATGGTTCGGGAATGATTGATAAAAGACTATGGCATCTATGAAAGAAAATGTGACATCTTTGAGAAAAGTACGATATGAATACGTGATCTGAGGTCTGTTCCGGAGCGGAAGGTATATGGGCTTGTGATCCGAGGTTTGTTTCGGAGCGAGTGGTACATGGACGTCATGGGTCCCCCGTGGGTCATGACTGCCAAGATGTCGAGATTCCGTTCGGAGCATGTGTGTACAGGTTGTGTTATTGGCCATTGCATTGCATAAACATCCATCTTATTGCATTGTATATATCATTATCTCATTTTACATCTATTGATCGGATTTGTAGTTGTACTTGTGTTCTGGCTATTCTGAGGAAATAGTGAAAGACTTGGTAGACTAGTGTTTAGGTGCTTCAGCATAGGCTATAACTCGGCTATTGATCATTTGTGATATGTGTGGATGTTTGTGCTTGTCTGCTTATCTTGTCTGATTCTGTGTTTTATATGTGTGAGCTAATCTTAGTCGGCCTATGATGCTTACCAGTACTTGTTGTTTGTCTTTGATGCTACCTTGTTATATTCTTTTTTGAGTACAAAGTTCATTACAGATTCCACGTCAGGCCCTCGTGTGTGACTTTCGTAAGGTAGTCAGTTGGAGTTTCCAGGGTGAGCCAGGTTCCGATCCGCTACCCGAAAAACTCATCTATCATGATGTATGTCCCTTGTATTCAAGATAGTATTGTTCAGATTTGATGTATTTCTACTATTCAGATTTATGCACTTACTTAGTAGCCCTTGTACTGCTACTTGGCCAGATTCCTTGGGTAGTTGTTGTATTTCCGCAGTTATATACTTTATATGATATGGAGACTGCTTAGATAATTCTATTTCTTTTGGTATGCTTAATTTGAATGTTGAATAAGGGAAGGGTTCGCCCACTAGGGGGGTTAGTGTGAGTGCCCGCTCGACCCACGAGCTGGGTTGTGACACTCCATGAGATCAACAATAACTTATATTATCTTGCAAAGCAAGGATTATCCCTGGCTAAGGAACGCCCCTTTCCTTTTTTAGATATGATTGATTACTTAGAGAGATATCAACCAGTTATGTTGACTAAGGTAGTTCACTGGAGGCTCCTGAAGATAAATGGTTTAAATGCAATACAGATGGGGCATCTAGAGGTAACCCTGGTCCTATTTCTTATGGATTCTATGTGAGAGATGGGCAATGTGACCTGGTTTATGCTTAATATGAGGTGATTGAAGAAACAACTAATATAGTTACTGAGGCAAGAGCAATTCTGGAGGTGTTGAGGTATTGTGTAAGGCAAGAAATTCATCCTCTAATAGTGGAGACTGATACCTTACTCTTACAAAAGGTGATGGATGACATATGGGAAATTTCTTGGTGTATCAGCTCACAAGTGGACAGAATAAGATCATTTCAATGCGATCTTTCAACATGTGAATAGGGAAGGAAATATCATGGCAGATTTTTTAACTAACTTGGCTTTTGATTTTGCAGGTACCCAACAATTCTACAATTTTTCTGAACTGCCTAGTGCAGAGAGGAGAATTAACAATTTGGATAAGCAACAAATCCCAAATCTCATAATTAGAAGTATGCAGAACACATGAAACAGTGATGAACAGGCTTGACACTGAGTCTCAGGTAGGAACATGTCTCCAATGTGTGGTATAAGCCTTTGGCTCAACCTATTGAAGATTTTTTCATATCAGAGGATCACGTCTCACTGTTTTATGCTCAATAGTGTGAAATATGGAACCCATGTTCACTAATTTTCCTGAATATTCAAGAAACTAGAGTAAGATTTTGTCGGTGATACTTAGGTCAGTCTAAAATTTGGAGATATACTCCTGATGGTAATAATCACGTCCTTGCGTTGAGGGGCATGGTGAAAACCAAAGATTCTAGACTACTACTTACACATGACAAGTTAGATCTAGGGACTTCATATTTGGGGACCTAGTAAGTCAGATCATTCAGCTGGTTTATCAGATCGACATAAGGAGAATCTAAACAACAAAGACACGGAATAGATGATGATATTCTTCAATCTAACATCGAAATCATGCAATGAAGCCCATAAATGATTCTTAGTTCAAAACACATCTTTAAAGGGAGGTTTTGCAGAAGACTCACCAGAGATCAAGCCTTTAGCTGAGAGATATCGACGAATCCAAGCTCCTTTGGGTGAAAAACATGTTAGATCGGCTACCGGCGAAGAGGGATGGTCGAAACTTGGCACCTTCTCTAGATTTTTCTATATCTCGGTCTTTGTCTTTGAATAAGTTGTCCTCTTTTGGTATATTTATTATTAAATGAGATAGAGTACACGTGCAACACACATGCAGAGAGACTAGTATCTCCAAAAAGAGACGTTAGTTCTTGACAAATCTTCCTATCTGGACTACTGATTACGTGTCTTAAAATTAAGTTTCTTACCCCCCCACTCAAATTTTTATCTCTAAAATATTCATTAATATTAAATAAATATTCCAATATGGACTACTAAATATGTGTCTTAAAACTTAAATTTCTTACCCGCACTCAATATATCTCTTAAAGAGACGTTAGTTTCAGACAAATTTTCCCATCTGAACTACTAATATTGTGTTCTACAACTTAAATTTGTTACCCACACTAAATGTATATCTCTTCTAAAAGAGACGTTAGTTCCTGACAAATCTTCCGATCTGGACTATTGATTTTGTATTTTAAAATTTAAATTTCTTTTCTACACCAAATATCTCTCTCTTAAAGAGACATTAGTTTCTGACAAATTTTCCTATCTAAACTACTAATTATGTGTCTTAAAATTTAAATTTCAAACTTGCACTCAATATATATCTCTAAAAGAGACAAATTTCCCCATCTGGACTACTGTTTCTATGTCTTAAAACTTAAATTTCTTTCCCACACAAAATATACATCTCTAAAAGAGTCGTAAATATAAGGCATATTTTCCGATCTGAATTACTGATTTTGGGTCTTAAAACTTAAATTTCTTAATCGCGCTCTATATATATTTTTGAAAGAGACTTTAGTTCCTGACAAATTCTCCGATATGGACTACCCATTTTGTGTTTAAAACTGAAATCTCTTACCCACAAGAAAATCCATGACATTAGTTGTAATTAATTATGACTAATCAGGACCACCATATTTTTGTCTCTCCATTGCTATAAATAGAGCATCCATGTTAACCTTTTTTTGTACCAAAACTCCATCTACATCTACTCTCTCCCTTTATTATTTTAGAGACATTTTAATCTCTTTGTTTTTGCAACAATGGGCTCAAATTCAACATGGACTTGGGAGCAAGACAAGAAGTTTGAGAATGCATTGGCTATTTATGAAGAGGACACACCAGATAGGTGGCGCAATGTGGCTAAGGCCTGTGGCAAGACTGAGGAAGAAGTGAAACTGCACTATGAAATACTTGTGGAAGATATCAAAAACATTGAGTCTGATAAAGTTCCTTTGCCTAAATATTGCAAGGCAAGTGCTGGCCACAAGAGCAAGGGCTACAACAGCAAGGATGCATCACGAAGGTAAAATAATATGTCCTCTCTTATCCCAAATATTAGTCATTTTGATAAATAAATTTTGTTTCAAATTACTACATAAGAAACAGGAATTAGCTTTGAAATTCCTCGCCAATCTATTAAAAAGTCTATATATAGCTAACGATTTTTTTTTAATAATCAATCGTTAAATAGAATTAGCAATTTTTTTGCCGTTTAGTGACATATATTATCCATTGCTAATTCATGTTTTTTAGTGTAATAATATTTGACGTTTTAGGAAAAAAACAAGAAGATATTTCTCCTTTTTCAAATCCACTCTTATTGTTTTAATTTAGCGGAGTGTTAATTAAATGAAATCTTTAAGTAGTTTAGACAAATATTCTTATGATTAAGGCCATTATTAATTAATGTCTTTTCTTTTCGAGTATTAATCATTTTGTTATTTATTTCTACAACTAGTATATGCTGGTACCTTCCACATTTTACTGATTCTTTAGTATAATAAGGAAATTTGTGTCTCTACAGATAGATTCTTGATTGTGATTAAGAACGTTATAATATAACTCCCTAGTGCAAATGTAGTAATGAATCTTAATTTTTCTTGCTCTTTATTCATCTACAAATACTTTCTAATTATTTCGATAAGCTAAGCACATGAAAATATTATGACAGTATCCATTTTCTAGCACAATAAACTAGAGCTTGAGTTCTATGAACTAAACCGTGTAATTATGAGTTAATATCTATGATAAATTATTACTAATGACTTAATTGACAACCTGATAGAACTCGTGACTTAATCTACTATCACGTGTTAATTAACTACATTGATTTTTATCTGTTAGTAGATTTAACTTAAAATACAAAATTATCACATCATCATTTTTCTCGTTTGTTTGGATTAGACTTCTTGTTTTATCGTAGTATAACCTGATAGAAATCATGAATAATCTACTCTTGCGTACATAAAACTACATTGATATTTATTATGTTAGTGAATATAACATAAATACAAAATTATCACATTATCTTTTCTCTCAATTGCTTGGGTTAATGAACTTGTTATTTTATTGACAGGCTGAGGAATCTCAAGCTCGATTAGAAGCAATAAATGGCAAAGAAGATGGTGAAACTCAAGTGCAGCAAACAAATAACAAAAGAAGGATATTTAGCTGAAAATGCACAACACCATTTATTTTCATTTAGTTTTTCAATGGATATTTTTATATAAGCAAATTTATGTACTATGTTTCTTGAAGGTGACTTAAAAACATCTTTCATATCCAAATTAATGATATCTTAAATGAACTGTCGTACAAATTCGTCTGCATTATCTTAATTACTTATAATTAAGCAGATAAAATATTCCTCCGGAACATAACGAAATCAACATCAAACTTTTTGAATATCAGACGTTGTTATTGTGGGTTGTTAATTAATGTGAATGCCAATAAGTCATACTATCGAAATTCTGAGTTCATTGGTCAAATAGTCACTCAATTATTGAAAATTACGTAGTAAAGTCATATTTCTTTATTTAGTCACGGAAAGATCATTTTCTTACGGTCATTTCACACCAAAAATTATTATGACTTGTTTTGTCAATTTTTGGACACCTGACTCCTAATTTTCCATTTATATCAATTCACGTGGATTAATTAATCTCAACACTAAAGACAAAATCGACCTGGCCAGATTTATTTTGTTGTATATATATACACACACGCACCCTCATTCAATAATGACGTCAGAATTTTCATTAAAAAGAGTCAAAATATAAAGAACATACAGAAGAAAAAAATAAATAAAGGATTCAACGTTTAGTATATATACACATCTACAAAGTATAAATTTTTAAACGAAAAAGTATCAATTGACACCCCATTGAGCAATGTGGTTCTGCCACTGGCCTGCTCTCCATAAACCCTTAAAGAGTACTACATTAGCATCAATGGGTTTGGTAACCTTAGTACAATAAAGTAAAAGTTGAGTGGTCATTCATGAAATACGACGGCAATTCCATGAGCTAATATTATGAAGCTCATTATAAAATTTTACACCTCAATGTCATCTAAGATGAGAAGACATCTCAAATATTCTACTACATAAAAATACAAGTAGATTCTTAGCTGCTATGCGTATTTATCTAGCAATTCAGTACATCAAAATGGTAAAATCGATCATACATACATTTTCAATAAAACACATTTCTAAATGTATACTTAAAAATAGTTATTTATTGGGACAAGAATGCACTCTTAATTCAGTTATGTAGGATGTACATAGGTCTCAGACCCAATATCTTAGATGCAAATCCTACTTAGCATGGCTATTTACATAAAATGAATAAATCACACTCATTTTGAATTCACCACTGTACATTAAGCTAGGGGCGGATACATAATCTATTGTACTTGTTCGAAAGAATCCAGTAACTTTAGCCCAATGCAAACCCAATAACTTAAATGGAATAAGGATTCGGCGACAAGCGAGGATCTATAAACTTTAAATTTTAAAATCGATTCCGCGTTGAATACATGAAGTAAAAAGGATGTGTTTTCAAGCAAGTTATCCTAACATGGTCTAAAAGCCTAAACTTTTGTGTAGCAGTTGGAGAAGCTGAAGCTGAAAGTGCCTTTTTTGTGGAAAAAAGTGTTCTTTTCACCATTCACCAAACACTTAAAAAGATGTTTTCTATGCTAAAGCTAACTTTTTTTCTCAATTTCAGCTCATGCCAAAACACCCTTTTCAAAGTGTAAAAGCAACTTTCCTTGTAGTCCTATTGAGCAAAATCAGCTTCTTTCAGTGTTGTCCAAGGCGTGCTTAAAACATGCTTAAAGCCTGAGCGAGACTCAAAACGTGTTGAGCACTTCGCCGCGCTAAATGTGAGCTTCAATGTCGTCATCAAGGCTCTAAGACATTCTTTTCCTTGCCAATGAGCATCTCCCAAAGAGGTGACACGACACAATTGATATTTCGCTTTATTGTAAAAAAAATCAATTTCTTTGTCCATATATTTTTTATTCATGGTTATAATTGTTAGTCTTGGACTAAACATATATATATATTTGTGTGTTTTCACCATTTGCGTCTTTTTTAATTAAAGTCCGCGCTTTATTTCCACTTTGCGCTTAAAACCCTAAGAAACCTTAGAGCTTTTTGCGTTTTTCGCTTTTGATAACACTGACTTCTTTCGGTACAAGAATCCAAAAGCATCTAATATAGCTATCAAGGTACTATTGTTTTGTGTTTGTCTATCTGGAATATCCTACCATATGATAAATAATAAAATATATATTCTCCCATTTCACGATAGAGGCAAACCTCTTTATTAACAACGTAATTTGTGCGGATATTTTTTAATTATATAACAAAATGTTGTTATAGAGAGCATCTAATATAACATAACTTGAAATATCGGTTTCAAGGGAACCTTAGTCATTATAGTCAGTGGTGGATCCAATATTTTCACCCAGTAAGTTCGAAAAAAAACAACAAAAGTTAAACTTAAAACACAATACAGTCCTTGAGAATCGAACCTTGGACATTAAATGCATTTTGAATGTCTTGGACCGCAAAGCTAACCTTTAGCATCTTGTTCAAAGGGGGCAATTTGCAGGATTGCCCTTCGCTGGCGGTGGTCTTTAATTTTTACCCCTCAAAATGATGGTCTTTAAATTTCTGCCTTAAGGCAGAAATTGCATGGGCAGAAATTCTGCCTGTGCGGCCCAAATTCTGCCTTGCGATTTATTTATTTTTTAACTGAGCTGGGGTTCGAACCCACAACCTCGGGGTGTTAGGCGATGGGTAAAACTTAAAGACCACCAATTTGAAGGGCAAAAATTAAAGACCACCCCAAATGAAGGGCAATCCGTGCAAAAACAAAAGGTTCGAAGGTTCAATATATATATATATAAACATAAAAAATCTACCCTACATATACAATGTATTTTTTTGCCGAGGGGGTTTGGGTGAACACCCTGCCGCCCCCTATATCTACCCCTGGTTATAGTGAAATGTAGTTAAGAGAATAACTATTATAGAGTGGTCTAACTGTATATTCAAAAGGTTTTATGTCCCAGTATTTGATATTTATCAATATGTATCTTTTTCCTCTGATTTACTACTGTGACTACACATCCAAGAATTCTGTGGTTTATGAATCAGTCATCAAAAAGCAAGAAAATCAAAAATTTGGAGACAGCATATCAGTACCATGAATTCACAGTTCCTTCTTTAAACAACTTCAAATTGTCCAATAAATGTGAGTATATTACAGTTACAACAACAGATCATTTTGAATATAGTGTACAGAAAAGAATGCAACTCAAATACCATTTGTAAACACTCAAGGTCCTGGCTCTACAATGAAGCAGTTGTATGATTCTCTCTTTCTAAAAATTATTAAATATGAATAAATCAAAAATAAATCTCATAGATTTTCTTCTAATAAGGATTGAACCTTTTGCAGAAGGGCAGAGATTATTGTCGAGAACAAAGAGGAAACAGGGAGTTGAAATAGCAAATATTCGGAATTCTATCATCTAAAGGAGAACTGTATTTCCTCTAGTGTTTTTCCTTTTGTCTCGGGTACCCAAATGGCCACAAATCCCACGGTGAATGCACAAACGAGTGTATAAAGAGTGAAGGTTCCTGGTAAATATGTAGACACACATTAAGTCGAATCAACTATATAAAAGCGTGACCAATAATTTTTGCAACAACAAAGACACTTATTAAATGCTCGTGAGCACTGAATAAAATGCAGAGCGGGTATGAGGTGGAGGGCGCACAATTTTCACAGGCTACACGCAAATATTGACCAAAACATGTAGTATTCTTTCACGCATGCACCATAAATGGAGGCTGCTAAATGCCAATTATCCCATATTATTGCATGTGGTTCTGGATTGGTGTACAGTCAAACCTCTCTATAACAACATCGTTTTTTTTTTCCCGATATATTTCGGTTGCTATAGTGAAATGCTGTTATAGAGAACATATAATATAACATTACATGAAAATTCGGTTCCATAGATAACATGATTGTTATAGGGACATGTGGTTATGAAGGATGATTGTTATAGAGAGATTTGACTGTATGTGGTCAAGGTTGTGAGAGCAAGAGATATACCTCCACTGCTCCAAGCCAATAGCAGCGGTGCAGTTGCTGTAATTACCCAGGAACAGAACCAATTGGCTAACGTCGCTACACTTCCAGCAAGGCCTTTGATCTTTACTGGAAGAATCTACAATACCGGATACAAGGGATTAGATCAAAATTTGTATTCAAGAAATAGTAAGTACCAAATTTCATCAAAAGCTCACAGATACATGTCTATGCTCACAAATAGATTCTTGGACAATCCGATCAATAGTAAGAACACAATATCTCCTAACGAACTGATAAGTAAGTTCCCTGCTACTCGGATCCAAATGTAAAACTTGTTGAAGAAAGTAACAAAAGAGGTTAATATATGATGCTGTTCAAACACGGAAGACAATGTCCCAGAAGGTTTTCAGGCCAATCAACATCCACGATTGTATTTTCTGAGATGAACTCTTAAAGGCTTATTACGTTTTATGATTCGTGAAGGTAAGGAACTGGCTAAAATCAGTGTTGCCAAAGTTAAAAGCAAACAAGAAAATGCAATAGCAAGTTATGTGATAAACGAAAATGCAAGTACCTCAGACATTATGAGCCACGGAATGGGCCCCATTCCAAGTGAGAATGCAACAACCATCAACTGAAAAGAAAAGTTGGTTAGAAAAAAAAATTACTCAGAAGAGTCGCAAAGACATCTGCATCGAGTTGAGGACATACCACAACACCAACCACTGATATTATACCCAGAACGCCATAGAGGGTAGAATCCACATCAACGAAACCCTGTTTGAATAACGACGCACAAAAGAAGAGAAACATGTAAGGGACAGAACACCTCATTTTTCAAAATTCAAAAACAAGTTATAACTTGAGCTAAAAAATACCTTCAGAAAGAATGCAACGGCAACAATAAGGAGACTCACAGCCATTCCAGCAGAGGAGACCTATAATAAAGCACTTCATCTGTGTTAGGAAAAAGTTCAAAAACTACGTATATAAGTTACTATATTTTTCCAGAACTTACAATCAGTAAAAGCCTACGCCCAGTTTTATCCACCAGCCATGTAGAAACAGCAGTGGCAACAACCTACAAATTGAAAAATCTTCTTCAGTTGTATGTTAGCTATAGAGGAAATAGATCACTATGACAAAAAAATGACGCAAGTCCCACATGGGGAAAAAAGAAAAGAAGCAATCTTTCTGTATCCCTTTTCTATAATATGCAGAATTGGAAGTTAAATTAGAAAAAACAAGTGAACAAAAATTTGATTGGGACCTGGATAGCACCAACACCGAAAGTTGCTGCGTTACTTGAAGAGATCCCTGTTAAAGATACAGCTAAATTAAATAGGCTCATATCATGTGAATAAACATATCAATCAATAAGAGATTTGAAGTAAAATGTTTAAGTTTCTCCAGTAGTTTTGGTTAAGGTTCTCATCACAGCAACTAGAAAAAAAAAAAGAAAAAAAAAAAAAAGAAGGAAAAAAAAAAGTTTCCGCCCTTCAAACAATTACATTTTGCCAGCAGGGAACGTAATCAAACTATGGAATACTGAGAATCAATCTGTCACTTGTACCACATACTTCATCACTCTTGTTTCTGACCGAATACATTGATAGCCTCTTAAACTTGCCAGTAAATTTCATTTAGACACTCAAATTGAGCACTTGAACACATGATATAGTATTCCTATTAGACACTTGCGAGTCAAAATTTTGATAAAGCTTTTGCGTGTGTTCTCAAGTGCCCATTACGTAGTAAACGAACCACCTAAACTAAATCACTTTCTTTGATTATACGCATTAGTATCAATAAGTCGTAAAACCTCAGGTCTATTCCATTTGATGTTGATGTGTATAATTAGAGGATGGGGCATATTTTATGTGATTAACTTATCTACTTAATGGACGCTTGAGCATACGGGCAGAAACTTTTCCAAAATATGAGTTGGAAGTATCTAATAGGAACACTTTATCATGTATTTAACCGCTCAACTGGAACAGGCCATAGTTCGAGTATCCAAATGAAATTTACTGACAAGTTTTTTGACAAATAGAATACTTGGTATTTCCATCATTCTATGAAGGCAGATAAATAAATTTCATTAAAACTATGCACATACCAGCAGATAGGAATATGTTGCTGGAATAGAAGATCACACCATTGGTTCCTCCTAGTTGTTGCAGGACAAGCAGTCCAATTCCTATCTACATGATGAGAAATTAAAAGATCTGTTCAAAAGAATGGCATATGTAAACACGGTCATCTTCTGAAAACAGCACTAAACAAAAAATTACCATGAGAGGCAACCAATATCTTCTTTGTTTGAGATCTGCAAAACGTATTGCTGACTTTCGACTTGTGGATGCTACAGCCCTCTGTACAAAACACACATTTAATAGGTCAATAAAATTCCATATTGCTGACAGCAAAATTCAATTACAAAATTGTCCCATGGAACAGTAGCTATAAATGGGAGATCTAAGACAATATTTTGCAGAGAATTGCATGTCATGTCTAAAATATAATTAAGTTATTAAAAGGGTGTTCTCTCTATCAGTTTAAGCTTTTAGATGAAATGGTCATACACTTCAATAAATAGTACTGTTTGTTCATGGTCTATCAAGCCACTGAATTACCTTAATTTCATTTACTTCAACGGAAATGTCAGCATCAAACCCCCGAAGAACTTGCAAAGAAGTTTCAAAATCTTCTGTTAAGCCCATCTTGGCCTATGTCTCACAAAGAAAATCAAATGAGATTCTGCAACTAGAACTTTCAAAGAACGAATAGTCTGATGCTCACCAACCACCGAGGAGATTCTGGGATGAAAAATAGTCCAGGTATCAGTGCTAGGCAGGGCAATGTTCCTGTGGCAGACAATAATAGTTAGTATCTCTGCCATGTAAGGGTTGTCTACACATGATTCCCAACAAAACTAAGCACTTTGGATTCTTTCCCATTTGAAAAGGCTAAAAAACTCTGGGTTCTTTAGTTTACTATACCCATTTTACCGTTAATGAAATGATCTATCGCCACACAAATATCTATGGCTTATTTTAGACCACAACTTTCAAAAGTCTTCTTTTATTTCTTAAACTTCGTGCCCAGTCAAACAACTTCACATAAATTGGGACAGAGGAGTACCACTATATATCTTTGATTTTGTTTTATTCAATCAATGCACAATCAGTAATACCAACTTTCTGGAAGAGATATGCTAAATCAGTTAACAAAAATGACAAATAATTGGATGATCAAGTAAAGAGGACAAGCTACAGTATTCTGCTTCTCCTGTTACTTCTTAGGAGCAGAGGCCACCTCATGAGTTGGTGCAAATTTCGATGGAAGTTAACATGCCCTCTTGAGAGATACATCAAACACCCTCCAAATATTTAGGGATGCACAATTTCTCTCCACAAGAAACCCACTAGTTAGCAGGTTCTTGTTTGTTTCGAATGTAGGATATCCTAGCTGTTACCCCGTCTAAGGGAAAGCTAGGATAGATAATAGTATGAAGTTATCCTATAAGAATTGCTTAAAATGCCTTGGGTCAAGCAAAGGGCAAACAGAAGGTCATCTTGAAACAGAAAGTATTGTCATCTTGAAACAGAAAGTATTCTCCAACTGAACATTATGCAACCATCATAAATAGTACTCCCTCCATTTTAATTTGTTTGTCTTAATTTGACTAGGCATGAAGTTTAAGAAAGTAAAGAAGACTTTTGAATCTTGTGGTCTTAAACTAAAGATATGTATAATATACCAAAATTCCCTTTAATCTTGTGGTCTTAAACATGCCATGTGGGATGTTGAAATTAAAAAGTTGCCAAATTAGGAAAGAGGCATTCTTTTTTAAATGGACTAAAAAGGGAAGTGTGACAACCAAAATTGAAACAAAGGGAGTATCTGTGAAAGAGTAAGTGCCTAATCTTCGTGTCTGCAAACTGCCAAACTATCAGAAAAGAGAGAGGTGGATTTAAATTGAGAATGAATCAAGAACCGATTCTAAATCCTCACTAGATATTACTTGTTACCTCAAGCATGAAAACTTTTATTTTTATTTTTTTATGATAAGTAACCAAGCTTGAACATATTCAATTTTTTCCTAGTGAGTGTGTTTTGTTAACTTATTAAGCTCAGTTAGAGCATTACTCAACAACCAATAGATGTATTGGGTACACAGAAAAACTACTCAAACTACTCGAGGTCGACCAGTAAACCGCTCAACTGAACTTGTTTGAGCTTGGTAAGACCAAGCAAACCTCATTAAAATTTAAAGCTCGTTTTGAAGTCAAGACAAGTTCGAAATCCTATTAATTTGCTCCCCGCGTATAAAACACATCTATGCTTGAAGGAAGTTTGAGTTTCCATCATAGATGCGAGGAAGTTAAATGATACACAACAAATACCAGTTATCAGGAATTGAAATGAATACACAACTTTACAGAGATTTTAAGAGAAATGATCATTTACCAAGAACAGCAAGCACCCTCCAATTAACAAAAAGTCCTAGCAAATACGCCAACATGATCCCAATTGTAACAGAGAGCTGCATGATAGAAAAGTTAGCATGTGATGATTTACTTAACAGGCATAACTTTGGTTAAACAGAATTAAGTTACTAGCAAACCTGGTTCACTGACCCCAAGGACCCTCTCAGATTTTGAGGTGCTATCTCGGCAATATAAACAGGAACCTGAAATAAGAATGAAAATGAGAGAAAATGAGAAGCAACAAGTTTTTGAAACTTTTAAGATGTCTAATAACCCATATAAAATATCAAGGGATAGTAACATTTTTGGACCGTTCAAAAGAATAATAGCAAGCAAAATGCATAGGTTATATACATATATTATACATATTGCATATATAAAATATACATACACCATAATTAATTTCGGCCGACTGGCCAAAAATGAAAAAAACCCAAATATCAAAGGAGAGGATTGACAAATTTAACGTTTACCGTATAAGAGATTATGCCGACTCCAAAACCTTCCAACAATCTTCCCATGTATAAGAAGGATGGATCCTAGACGAATATCGGAGTCAAAATGGAGATACAAATATTGCAATTTGAGGCACCACATGAAGGAAAGAAACTTTATCATTAGCATCAAAGTAGAATTATCTTACTTTGGCAAATGAGATGGAAAGCCAACCAATGATGTTAGGTATAGCAGCTATCATTAAAGACTGCAATTAGGATGAAAAAAGCTTTAAGTATCCATCAGATGATTAAAAAATCTAGAGCTCTATTGTTGCCATAAACATACCCCTTTTCGTCCAATGTACTCGGCAATTTGACCACTAGATATTGCCCCGACCATAGCACCCACATTAGATAAAGAACCGAATAAAGAGAACTGAAAAAGACTAACTTTAGTCAGCAATTGCTCTCAAGCAAATAAATCAAAATATATAAAGCAAGAATGAACCGTTACCTCGGAAACAGTGAGCTTCAGATCATTGACTATAGCAGTTTGCGTAGGCGAAGAAAAACCAGACTATAACAAAAGCAACCCAGACAAGAACAGAAACGAAAGATCAGACAGAGATATATGCACATAAATACAGAGATACATACACAGCAACCATAAAAAGGCTGGAACTTTACCATCTAGAATTACTACACATATAGGTCAAAAAAATGACAAGCTCCCGGTGTCCCAACTTATGTAACACGCTTTCCTCTCTAGTCTGTCCCAAAAAGAATGACACATACATTTTTGTATTTAGTAACAACTTAACTTTAAACTCACGATTTACCCTTAATGAGATGATATCTATGACTTATTTTAGACCACAAGCTTAAGAAATCTTCATGTCATTCTTAAACTCCGTGCCCAATCAGACACTATCACATAAATCGGGACGGAGGGAGTAACAAATTGTAATCAGATGTAATCCCAATAAAAAAGCAACCTTTTAGCCAATTTATCCCTTTATCACTTAAAAGAAAGTCAACAGATATTAAACAAAAAAGGGACACTTCAATCTCTAGAATCACTACAGATTTAGGTTACAACAATGCAAATTAAAATCCCAATAAAGACTCAACCTTTTAGCCAAATTGATCCGTTTACCATTAAACAAGAAAGGTAAAACACTTCATTCTCATTCAAACTTATCATCTTTAAGGAAAATTGCAGCTTGTCAACGGATATTCAAACATATAGTCAAAGCAGAAAAACAATCTAAATGAGAAAAATTAAGGGATAAGGGATGGCTATACATAGAGTGAAACCGAACTGGATTGGACTCAAAGCAACAATCATAACACAAGCACGAACTGAGATTGTACAATCATAACAAGAGAAAGGTACTAAGCTTATTTTCATCCCCATACCAACCAAGAAAGTGCAGACTGCATAAGGGAAGCTTCAGTCTCTTGAATTACTACAGATTTAAGTTAACAAGAATGACGTTAAAGACTCAACCTTTTAGCCAAATTGATCCCTTTTACCACTAAAACAGAAAAGCAAAACACTTCATTCTCATTCAATCTTATCATCTTTAAGAAAAATTGCATCTTATATTCAAACATATAATAAAAGCAGAGAAAATAATTTGAATGAGACTTCAATCTCTAGAATTACTACAGATTTAGGTAACAATAATGTCAATAAAGACTCAACCTTTTATCCAAATTGATCCCCCACTAAACAAGAAAGATAAAACACTTCAATCTTATTCAAACTTTTATCAACAGATATTCAAACATATAGTCAAAGCAGAGAAAAGAATAGAATTATTACAGATTTAGGTCACAAGAATACCAATAAAGACTCAACCTTTTATCCAAATTGATCCCTTTTACCACTAAAAAAGAAAACCAAAACACTTCATTCTCATAAAACACATCATCATTAAGACAAATTGCAGCTTGTCAACAGATATTCAAGCATATAGTCAAACCATAAGAAACAATCTGAATTAGAAAACTTAAGGGGAAAAGAATGGTTACAGTGAAACCAAACTGAATTGGACCCAAGGCAACAATCATAACACAAGCAAGAACTGAGATTGAACAATCATAACAAAAGAAAGGTACAAAGTTTATTTCCATTCCCATACCAATCAAGAAAGTACAGACTACATAAGAGAACCTTCAATCCCTAGAATTACAACAGATTTAAGTTAACAAGAATGACATTAAAGACTCAACCTTTTATCCAAATTGATCTCTAAGGGAAACTTCAATCTCTAGAATTACTACAGATTTAAGTTAACAAGAATTCCATTAAAGACTCAAACTTTTAGCCAAATTGATCCCTTTTACCACTAAACAAGAAAATAAAACACTTCATTCTCATCCAAACTTAGGATCCTCTTTAACGAAATTGCAACTTGTCAACAGATACTCAAACATATAGTCAAAGCAGAGAAAAGAATTTGAATGAGAAAAATTAAGAGTACTTCAATCTGTAGAATTACTATAGATTTAGGTAACAAGAATTCCATTAAAGACTCAACCTTTTAGCCAAATTGATCCCTTTTACCACTAAAAAAGAAAGGTAAAACACTTCATATCAATTCAAACTTATCATCTTTAAGGAAATTACAGACATATGATATAGTCAAAGCAGAGAAAACAATCTGAACAAGAAAACTAAGTGAATAAAGAATGGATATACATACAGTGAAACCAAATTGGATTGGACTCAAAGCAATAATCATAACACAAGCAAGAACTGAGTTTATTTTCATTCCCACACCAACCAAGAAACTATCTACACAAGGCAAACTTCAATCTCTAGAATTACTTGTTTACTACAGATTTAAGTTAACAAGAATGCCAATAAAGACTCAACCTTTTAGCCAAATTGATCCCTTACTAAACAAGAAAAGCAAAAAAACTTATCATCATTAAGGAAATTGCAGACAAGTAGTCAAACCATAAAAAACAATCTGGACAAGAAAACTAAGGGATAAAGAATGAATATACATACAGTGAACCCAAACTGGATAGGACCCAAAGCAACAATCATAACACAAGCAAGAACAGAAATAGAACTATCACGCATCACTTGAGATGAACCCAACATGCTTGAAGTTTGTGCTGATCCCATTCTATACCAACTTCCTGTATGTAAAAATGGTTTCCTTAGATCCCCTCCTCTTCCATCTTCACTATTTTCTTCCATTTTGTTCCCACTTTCTTGAAGACCCTTTGGGCTAAATTTCAAGAATTCAAAAATCCCAGATAGGATTTTTGTTATTACTAGTAATAGATCAGAAACATGAAGTTGTTGATATTCAGACAATTAATAATATAAGAATGCTCCAATTAGTAAAATTATATTTTTGGTGTTTGTCGTTTGAAGGTGACAGGTAGTAAATCTAGCATGTTAGGACTATAATTTAGGCTGTAATAAGAGGATTAAACTTGTCCATTGCTTACAATAAATCAACTAATTTAAGAGTGGGAAAAATTTAGTGTTTTTTTTTTTTTGTTTAAGCCCTCACCTAGGTTGGTGACTCGAACTCAAACCAATGACCTTCGCGTTGGAGATCAGATACTTACGGTCTGAATAATCCCCTCTTGTAGGAAAATAAATAAATTAACTTTATCATTTAAAAATTAAAATAATATGCGGTGTGGAGCATAATGCTCACAACACAAATTTTTTGATGTACATAACTCTTATTTTTGTAATAAAGTTAATTAGCTATCGAAAAGAATTAAAATGAAGTAATATTTTCACAAGTCTGAAAGATAGTGTATAAAAAAATTATATTTGAAAGATAAGAATAAAAGAGAATTTGAAAAATTATCTGATAATTACACATTTACACCATGTAGTTATGCGCATACTCTACTTTTTTCACACCGCACTTGTGGGATTCCACTGGTACGTTTTTATTGTTTATTTGATAATTATACCATGTAGTTAATTGCCAACAATTTTGATTAATTAATTGTCATCAATTTCCTATTCCCTTTTGAATTGGAGGATGTAATTATTCCTTAATTACATTCAATTTTATGTGGTCAAATAATTATTTTATCAAACAGTTCATTGGTTGTTCAGGTCCAATTTAAACAAATACTAATCTTAATTAATAATTGAATGAAAAGTCGTCTCAAACTCATATAAGTTTGTACGTTGTCCACAGACAATTTAATGATTAATGGCAGAGGCGGATGGAGCATTATAAGTTGGGGGTCAATTCCAAACTTTTGATATGGTGTATAAATTTATATATAAAAATTTATTAAATTTATAATAAGTAGTAAATATGAATCCATAACTTTAAAAATATAATGATTCAATGCTAAAAAATTTAAAAGGTTGAACCTCAAGAGTTTAAATCCTAGATTCGCCTTCGATTAATGGTGGTACTTTCTTTGAATTCTTCATTCACTTTCAGGTCCAAATTGATGCCAATTCGACTTTTCAGAGTGAGTTCGAATATTATATTACTATACTCCATCCGTCACATTTTAAGTGCTTTAATTTGACTTAACATGAAATTTTAAAAAAGAAAGGGAGATTTTTGACTTTTATGACCTTAAATTAAATATGTGTAAAGTAAAAAAATATTATTTGAATTTTGTGATTATAAACTTATCATGTAAGATATTTAAATTATCAACTTACTAAATATTGAAAGAAATACTCTTTTGGAATAGACCAAAAGAAAAAATAAGACACTTAAATTGAGACGGAAGGAATATATTTTTTGTTTGAATGACGTATAAGCATGAACGAGTCAAAAATAGTGGGACCTAATTGAACCCATTGACAAGATTGGTCCTCTTACCCTGTCCAATTGAGAGGATTGATAGGCAGTCACATAGTTTTCTTTTAATTAATTTTTTTGGTAGAGATCTTTTGTTTTTTCTCCAATCACATTCACATAGCATAAATGTGCTACTAAAAGATATTATATGCAGATGTTTTTCCTTTCTGCAACACCAATTAGTGGCGTTTAATGAAAATTCCCATTAAAAAATTAAAATATAAAGAAGTACAACAACAATCCAGTCAAATCTCATAACATGAGATCTGGAAGAATAGAATATATGTAGATCTTACTCGAAAGTTTATTCCGCTGCCAGATGTCAATTACTCTTTTTTTTATTCTTTTGAAAACTCTTCCAACTGGAAAGAAAAATGAATTAAAAAATCCAAAAGCAGATCCAGTAACATCAATGTTCAATAAGCATAACATGCTCACTTGTTTCTTGTATGAATAATTCAATTATTCCATCAATTGGAGTATATTGATAAAATAAAGTACTTGCTCTGGTCCCGTTTACATTTAATAGTACTTCTCACTCGTCGATGGTCAATTTAACAATAAAAAGATTAACATATTTTAGAAGTTACACATCGAATTGAACTAATATAGCTATTTGGAAAAATATCAAAATTGTGATAAATAAAACTTTTTTGAAGAATTACTAGGAGCATTATAAAATTCAAAGTTTCAAAAAGATGAAAGAACATAATCTAGAAATACATCATCTATAAATACTACTCCTATTAAACAAGTTTTCAGTTATAACAACTCTCAAAAAGTGTAAAGTGATAAATATTTGGGAAAAAGCAGATCTTACTTAAATATCTTTATCAACTATCGAAAATTACTCATTTTTTATTTTTTTGAAAACTCTTCCAATGAAAGTTTGAATTAAAATCCATTTAGGAGATCGAACTATCAAAAACATGCTCATTTGTATGCCATTTTTGATAAAGTCGGTTTTCTTAAAATAAAGTACACTTGGTCACTGTTTAATTAGACTTCACTCGTTTAATTAAACAAAAAAAATTAAATCCTAAAATAAACAAAAATCGACCCACAAATCTATTTGGTTTAATTAAACGATATTTGACCCTAATTAGGGAGCAGTGTCATATAGTTTGTAAAACATGTTAATGAAAAATGGCATGGATACATCATCTATAAATACTTCTATTAAACAAGTTTTCAGTTATAAATACCTCAAAAAGTGACATAAATGATAAATATTTTACACAACAGTTGATAAATATTTACCTTTTAGTAAATATTTTACACATCTTTATATAAATCTGTACAGAGTTGTTAGCCCTTTAACCTTTTCTTCTACTATCTTTATATATATATATATATAAACATCATTTTGAATTATAGTGTTTCTTTTTTTATACTGTCATAGGTTATAGTTTAGTGCTATTATAGGTTTGTCTCTTAGCTTAGAGTATTATCCATGGAACTTATACTTTATGTAACGTGGCTACTCGTCTCTTTTAGAAACAATACAATTATTGAGGAGGAACGTGTTAAATCATTATTCCAATAGATCAATTTTAGAAAATTACAAGTATAAACAATATTTTATACATAATATATATTTTGGCGGGCGGAATTAACAACAAAACGTCAAGAAACATTGAATCCCTAAGTTTATCCTTCTAACTTTTGCCTGTGAGATAACTTATTTAGTCATAACTTAAGTTCTAACAATACCTCATCTTATTCCATCTTTTTCTTGTTAATTTCATCCGGTAACCAGTTTTACTATTTAACTGATATCCTGTATTAGCAAACATCAGATAACATCGTTGTTGTTGCTCTCAGTTCACATCTTGAGAATTTATTTTGTTACAAAAGATGAAATAAAAATGCATAAGACCTTTGTTGAATTGAAGCTCGAAGATCTGGACAAATAAAGGTTCCCAAATTGATCCAACTAGTAAATTGAAGTTAGATTTGATGTTTGAAGTTAAGCCTTCCAAGACAAACTTCAAACAAAAATGTATGAAATTTTGAGATTGTCAAGCCAAACTTCAAACAAAAAAATGTTTATAGTTTTTTTGCTCAAAATTTCAGGTAAAATTTATAACTCCAGATGCGAATTTTTGTAACTTCTGTTCGCATATATTTCTTATAAATAGCTAAACTTGTCAAAAAAATATATAAGGGCTATAACTTAAATAAGAGCCCCAAAATCAGCTATCTGTGCACTTGGCCCATCTTTTCCTTATTCACGGTCCATTCCTCCAAAAATGATTTGAGATTCAGCTCTAGATGGAACTGGTCTGACTGGTTATGGCCTATGAACCTAGCGATTGGAGTAACTTATTGTTTTAAGAAAAAATTACCTTAATGTAACTGATTACACTCTATAATAATATTTCATAACAGTACTTTTAAATAGGGTAAAGGACATATATGGCCGCTCGGCCATAAATAATCCCATCCTCTAGCCCAATTTTTCCCAAACCCAAAATGTAGTAATTAAACAAATCCCATCCATTAGCCAAAACTTAAATAAGACAATTTTCAAATAAAAACCCAAACACAAAAATGTTTGAGGCAAATTTTATATATAATATGTATCATTTGTGTATAAAATATGTATCAGTACCTATCTATAATATATAGAAAGCGTATAAAATATGAATCACTAAGGTATGTATCATTTTTGTATATAATATGTATCATTTATTGTACATAATGTGTATCAGCCTTGATGCAAGACGCTCTCTCTATAGAATAGAAAATTGTATCATTTTTGCATATAATATGTATCATTTTTATATAGAAAGTGTATATATAATTTCAGTATGTGTATATAAACTGTATCAGTCTTGTATAGAAAGTGTACCATACGTATAAAAAATGTATTATAGAAACCGTATCATTGTGGTATATAATATGTATCACTATTGTATATGTAAAAAACAAAAAAATATCATATCATTATTGTATAATAAATGTATAATCACGTATAATTTATGTATAATAAATGTATGATTAATTCCAGCATATGTATATAAACTGTATCATTCTTGTATATAAAGTGTATATATAATTCCAACATAGGTATATATGTTGTACCCTTTAGTGGTGCCATGAAAGTCTTTTTTTTTTTTTTTTTTTTGAAATTGGGTCGATAAGCCTTGGCATTATTTTGAAAAGGCCCGTTTTTTTTTTGGTATTATTTTGGCCGGGCCGACCATTTTTTAGCATTATTTTGGTAGGCCATGGGACCCTGGGGGTATTAGGCCTAAATATTGGCCAAATGTGGCATTACTTTGGGCCATTGGACCCACAATGTCCTTTCCCCTTTTAAATAATTATAAAACATAACTATGTTTTACATTTTATAGTAGATATGCATTGGTATATGTATTCCTAGGTTGTAGGCATGATTTTTGTACGAGAGAGCATATGGTGTATTTACTATCAGTGCATATATAATATATCTGTGTATATACGTTTATATATGTAATTTATCAATGTATATTTATTGTATATACATTGATATTGCATGTGCGAGCACACATTGTATATGCTATGTTTTGAAAGAAATATACTGCTACGTTTTGAAACAAAAGATAATGTCGCTATTTTTTTTCTAAAAATAAGGCACTGATATCGATACTTATGAAATTTTCCCTATAATTAACTATGATAAATTAGTATTAAATATTAGGTGCGAATACAAATGAGATTCATACTTACACCCGCTTCAAGTTGCTTAAAAGTTGTAGCAAATATCTTGGTATATATGTGATAGGTGAGGGAATCAAAATTACGATAAATACTTACTCGCATCAGGTGTTTATATCTAACCAATTAAATAATTAACCTTAAAAATCAATAAATTTAAGTGAAAATGTATATCACTTAACCATGTAAAGTGTTAAAAAGTGTGGGCAAATTTCACAGATGGTCACTTAACTTTCACAATTTTTCACAAAAGTCACTTAACTATCATTTCTAACACGAAAGTCACTTAACTATCTTTTTTTCCACAAAAGTCACTTAACTATCGTTTCTAACACAAAAATCACTAAATCACTTTCCGGTGTCACTAAACCACTTTACAGTGAATAACTCATCTTTTACTCTCTTTTTTTAAAAAAAAAAAAATCTAATAAATTAAAAATTACTTAAAAAGGTTTAACCCAACCCAAAAAATTACTCCCTCCATCCCATTTTATGTGGCACCTTTCAAATTTCGAGATTCAACCAAGTGTTTCTTTGACCGTAATTTTTTCATATATCTGTCAATTATCGTGACTTATAGTATTTTTTACGTAGTTTCCAAATATGTACCTTTTATTTCAAAAAACTTAAAGATCACATGCTCAAATTCACGGTCAAAATTAAAATGTTTTGACTCAAAATTCGAATCGTGTCATATAAATTGGGATAGAGGGAGTAATAATTAATTTTGGGTCGGGTCGGTAGGGTCCGGTTGAACCTTTTTAAGTAATTTTTTATTTATTAGATTTTTTTTAAAGAAAAGAGAGTAAAAGATGAGTTATTTACCGTAAAGTGGTTTAGTGACACCGGAAAGTGGTTTAGTGACTTTTGTGTTAGTATACTCAAAGTTAAGTGACTTTTGTGTTAGAAACGATAATTAAGTGACTTTTGTGAAAAAAAGTGATAGTTGAATGACTTTTGTGTTGGAATTATAGTTGAGTGACTTTTGTGAAAAAAAAAAAAAAAAAAAGATAGTTAAGTGACCGTTTGTGAAATTTACCCTAAAAAGTGTATATATAAGACATGTTTTTACTATCTGAAAAGTCAAATCATAAAGTAGGTAATACTGACCTCATGTTTGAATGTCCCATTATTCCCTTTCTAAATGACATTTTAATATTTGAAGTCAAAATCGAAAATTTAGGTGTATTGACCCTAAGTCCTTAACTCCATCATTCGTTTTAGACCGATGGGATATTTCTTTTAGATAGTAATCGATTCGAGATGGAAATATATGGTTATATTGTATCAATTTTACAATGTGATTAAGTCAAATGCAGAGTTTCAATCGAAGCTATTAAGTTTTGTTAATTATGTACTATTAATTTATATTCGTCCCTAATCGTCCAGACAACCCGGTGAATGAATAGAGGCATTTTATCTTCTATTCAAGACATGATTTTTAACGCTGATTTATCTGAATGTACTATTCTTTTATGTACGTAAATCTATTAAAATTGACACTCGAAAAGCAAAAAAATAAAGAGAAATAGAGAAAAGGAAATACGGTATAATTTCCACACGCGTTATGTATTTTAACAACAAAATACTTCAGTGCAAATTAGCAAAATAGACATGGACATAGAAGAAGTTAATTACTCCAGCAAATACAAGATACTAGGCTAGGATAGCTGAAGGAAAGAACAACTTTTTTGTTTTTTGTTTTTTGCTTTTTATACAGATACTCAAGATGGTATTGAACATCGATGCAATTTCCTTCTCACTATAGCCTCAGATTCTGCATAAGCCTGTTCAAGTAAAATAAGATGAAAAAGAGTTTAATTCCAATACACTGAACTGTAAAAGAATTTTTACGGAATGAGGTCACCACAAAAAAAAAAAAAAAATTATAGGTAATTGTCAATAATAAGCAAAAATAATAACTTAAAAATAAGACAGACAACCTGATATAATTAACAAGTTAAATAACGTAAAACTAAGGAGTAGCATACGTTTTCTTACTCTGTTAGTGCATTCAAATTAAATAAAAAAGAAGTTTTAACTTCCATATTGGGTAAAAGGTTATCCGATCAATGTATTAGAATTCTATCAATTTGCATATAAAGTGCTTAAAATATGTGTTACATCATGTGATAATACTTATGCTCAAGACAAGATACAATTTGTTTTGTATAATAAGGTGGTCAGAGATTAAGACGTAGGACAATTTGCATGTGCACTAAAACAAGTGGGAATAGATTTCATGTGGGTTACTTAGAGCTTAAACAAGTAGGATTAGATTTCATGTGGGATTGCTAAATTAGGAGCTTAAACATTATAGGGAACATTAATAGCTTTCCTAAAATATCAAAAATCAAACAATCTGGAAGATAGCTTCAAGAATTTCTTTATTTGAACATGCCTTTAATTGGCATAAACACAAAGATTTAAGTAATAGCAAATAGTATTTACGTACAAAGTGCAATTTAGCTAGAGGGTGTTATTCTATTTTTCAGATTACCATATCGTGTTTACTATAAAGTTACTAGTGTCATAAAAATAAATCAACTTAACCCGATAATATAAAAAATTGTGTTCATAAAATTTACAGTATAAAACTATTAAGCTAGCAAGAAAAAACCTAGCAAAAATAGTAAAGGCTAAAGCCTCAGCATTTCTATAATATATCCGTTTATTAAGGATATCATGACAGTTAACAGTTTTTCAAAAAATATGAACGACTATTTCATGGATGGTTTCAACTTGTTTGGAATTAAAGCATACAATTATTGTTGCAATTGCTGCATGCCCATAATCAAAATATTTTACACTATCTGATCACTTGAAATGTAATAACAGACTATGTTGCTGGGACTCTTCAAAAATGTTATCGCATCCGTATCATGTCCTTAAAAGTGCACTACTTTTGAAGGATCCAACATACACCTATGGTCATTTTAAAGAATTCGAGCAACATAGGTTACATGTAACTTCCCATAACAAGTAGAATATTAGTAATGTTAAAAATAAGGCGAATGACCTATACGACAAGTTAAATTGCAATGATAGATTAAAATTTTCATTACATCGTCAGTGGATATAAGTTAAATTCAGCCATAAAAATGAGAAATGTGTGACTATCTTGGTATGATGAAAAAGATTTACAATACCTTTGTTCATTAATTAGCATAACTTCTTCCATTGCTACCAGCAGCCCTATAATTGGGCAAAGGTACTTGATCATTTTCTATCTGCATTACATCTTTTACAAGCAATTCATAGTGCCTCCTCACTTCATCTGCTGATTTTCCACCTACACATCTAGCAATATTATGCCACCTATCAGGAGTTTCCTTGTCATATAAAGCCAATGCCTCCTCAAATTTTTTGTTTTGTTTTGTAGTCCAATTTGCCATTGTAGTATAATAATTTGAGCTTATGTTGTGATCAAGATATCTAGGAGGAAGGAATTGTGAGATGGGAATTATATGGAAGAAGGTGAAAAGAAAAAGACTAAGTCAAGGGGATTGTATGGACAAGATGTTAAGCTATGTTATTTATAGGAAGGAGGAGAAAGGTGGCATCTAAGGTGCGGCCTATCAGATGGTCAATAAAGTGAGTAAAAATCATGGTGAAATTACTACTTAAATTTAAAAAATGACAAAAATCGGTAGGTGATTTCTATTAATTTGTCTAAGAATTGGTGGATAGAGTTACCTAGTATTTAATTATCTTTGGTGAGAGGCAGAGTTTAGATCCGGTATTTTGAGTTTAAGGATTCTGAATTCTAGAAAAGGCAGCTTATTAGGCTCTGAAAAAATTATTTATACACTTCAGTAGATTTATAACACAAATGCAGGAAGTTGGCCAAAAGATGAACCCGTACATAACTAGTGTAGCTCTAAGATGGATTTAGGATTTCTAGAACATGGTGCATCACTAAAAGGGAGGAAAAAAATGTATGTAGTGGGATTCGATCTCTATTCTTTGGGGTAAATAACTCAGCATTCAACACTTTTGGAACATAGCTGCCAGCAGATAATATTAGATCAATTCTAGGAAATATGTACATAAAATATAGAGTTTTGCCGAGCGACCATGGGTTCACGTGCCCCTATTTTTTTTTTGCCTAAATCCGCCCCTTGCTCTGCCTCTAGTGGGAGGTAGCAGTGTTAAAATTGTGAAGATGCAAGCAAGTTGGTCTGGACGCTCCAACACTAGAAAAAAATATACTAGCAGGTACTCCATAAAATAATTGAGGTGCATGCAAACTGTCCTGATTCCACTGTTATAAAATAAAAAAATAAAGGAAAAAGTGTAGAGTTTAGCAAGTTGGCGAATATCTTTTCATTTTATAGGAGGGGATCTATATTACACATAAATGTGATTCTTGTCTTAAGAGCCAACAATATGAAGTGAGGCTAATCGGAAGATGTGGAAGGAAAGTAATTAAGATAAAGTATCTACAGACTTCAAAAATTAATTCTGATGAAGTCACCTTCTTGCTTTTTATAGTATCAGCAGCAAGTGGATCACCTAGGGAATTCACCTAGCCGGTGGATAGGATTAGATCCCTAATTTTAATTAATATTATGCGATAAAGCAATTAAATCATAATCTATCAAAAACCTGTCTTTTTGGTTAGAAAATGTTGTAATTACTTCTCTACATCAAATTGGAAAAAATCATGTATTATTAACCCTTCACTTTTAGATCATTTTCTGACAATTTATGTACAATATTCTGAAATATGATTGTTGATTTTGATCTTAGAATAAAGGGTGGTTTCAGAGTTTGAGATGTCTGAGTTTGGGAATTTCGAACGGCTCTCTCTATTGATGTTAAAAGCGATGATCCATGCTAGATCTGAAATAATAAACGGAAATTTTTGTCAGTTCTAATGCTTATAAATACCACGTTTAGCACGTGATCACCCAAATTTGCTTCTCCAGAATGCCAAAAGCATGACATCATTAGGTTCAAATCATGTGAATGGAATCGCGCTAGCAGTGAAAACAAGCCACTTCAAAGTATAAACTTCCATACGAATTCAGATTTAATCGGGCCTCGTTCTGGGTATCGACAGCGAGCGGAAAACCAAAAAAAATAAAATAAACAAGAATCATATTCTATTGTACAACATGTGCAGCCAGAGCATAAAGTTCTATATGAAAAGGATGTAATCCTAGTTGTATTAGTCTACCAAGCTAATGTGTCTACCAAGCTAGCTAGTTGTTGCAGAATGATATTGTTAATTTTGGATAAAAAAATTATTTAACATCCATCCAGGATGCTAGGGGACTTAGAAATCTCTTGTTATTTCTCTTCTAACGATATGGTCAAGAAAACTTTCAAAAAGCAAATAAATGTGCCAGAAGTTTGATTTTACTCTAACGTTCGTTTAATAGACAGCGAGTGGAGTGCATAAGCATCTACAAAGATAGAGGTGCATACTACACGAGCTCGTAAGTAAAGTACGGAAAACTTAAAGAAGATAAATACAAACAAGATATCCATCAAGAAGGAAAATCATTAAATAGAGGAGCTCCCGAGCATTTGGTCATATAGATGTGTCGATATCAATGATAACTTATTATATCGATGTCTTTTTTTTTTTTGGACTTTACGTTACAAAACATCTGGTTAAAAATGTGGTCATGTGGATATGATTCTTCATTATGATATAATCTTATGTTTTACCAACAACACAAGTGTAATGGCCTTCAAACTATTGAATTGGCATACTATATTTTCCTAATGATTCTGTTTCCTGATTTGGAAAGGTTTCCCTAACTAAAAAAATCAAAGTTGTTCCAAAGGCCGAAGGAAGGTTTGATTTTCCAGATGGTTTATCGTCTTAAAGTCATCTAAATTATTTTTTGTAACGAGAAAATCACTTAATACCCAAGTATCATAGAATTAGTCATTAGGAGGAAACAAAAAAAGGGATTTTATATGAGGACAACAACAAGATTTCCATTGATCTACAAGCAATGAGTGAAGTCACGGAGGTAGAGTGTACGAGGCACCTTACCCCTACTTTGGCAAAGTTAAGTTAATTTCTGGTTACAAAACATATTGTTTAGTAACTTAATTAGACGTGATTCTTACACAAAGTTGAATGATATTTTTGGTACAAATATAGTTTAGTGGTTTTATATGATACCTGAGCACTTTGAGTGATTTTTAAGTTACAGATAATAGTTCAACAACTTTTGCTTAGATTTTGTATTTGTATTAGGAAATTCATTAAATATGTATAAATATCTAATTTTGAACCTAGTAACTAAGATGAGCTACGAGTTCGATTACAAGTTCAGAACCTATAAATTTCAAATCCCAACTTAGGCTTTGATACTAAAGCCTCTCAAGATTATCAAAAAGAGGGAGAATATCTCATTATAGACAAGTTGTTTGGGGATCTTTTTCATACTGGAGTGGAGGGGCCTGATTCTCAAATTTCTTAGGTAATATTCTGCATAATTTGCAATAAGAATCTATATATGTTGATATTATTACAACAGCCTTGTAGTATTGCAGAATCTTGTTATTAGAAAATGATATGGAATAAAGCCCCACAATTTCCCCTAAAGTTTGTCTTGTTTTGCTGACAGATCCCTCTTCCCTATGATTGGTTATCATGGAGGATATTTTAGGTATATTCTTTATGAAACAAAGAGTCCATTACTCAAGTGGTCACTCAACTGTCCGAAATTATCTAGTAGTCATGTTTCTTTTGTCTGTAACGGAAAAGTCACTTAACTATCCATATATCACTCAGATTGTATCTCAACCAGCCAAATACCCATTTTACCCTCTAAATTATCAACCTATAAATTTTACAAAAGAAGTTTTAGGATTCTTCTTTTCTCGAAATTTACAGGGGCGGATTTAGGGGGATGCGATGGGTTAGCACTTAGCACACGCTGCATTCGACTCAGATATGTATAAAATGCCTAAAGCATAATCTATTTTAGGCTTGCAACACGTCCAGTCACGTGTAGGTCTAATTCTTTTCGAGTTCCATGAAGAAATAATTTGTTGATGATTAGCGACGGAGCTCGAATCTAGAATCTCTACTTATTATAATATCATGTTGAATTGTATGAATCGCCTAATCTAAAAACTTAAACGGCTACAAAAGGGATTACTTTATACTATATTTTAGGTTTTTATCACACATTTGACCTATGCTTTACCAGACTGGACATCAATTTAAAAGAATCATCTCATCTCATGTTAAGGGCAAAAGATATATGGTCACACATATATATTCAAGTAGACTGGATGTAGCTCATCTTTTCAGAGTCAATTGTGTGTAAGATTGTCAAATGGGTTGGTCAAAATAGGTTGAACTCATAAATGACCGGGTCACTAAACCTGCCTGAAGATTATCTGAGTCGAGATGAATTGGGTCAAAATGAGCTAAACAATAGGTCATAGGCCAACCCTCCCTCTTATCTTTAGTTTCTTTGTTTAATTTTTTTTTTTTTTAATAATATGTTTAATTACCTATAAAACTTTTAAAGTTTTTAAAAAAAATATTTTGCCAAGGTTTCTTATACGTTAGTTTGTACTATTTAGCCAAAATCAACCTAACTTTTAGATGGGTTGAACTAGATGAGTTAAATTGGATTGAGTTAATGACCCGCCCGAACTTGAACAGATTGAGCGAGCCATATTTTCATGAGCTAATTTTATCATCCCTAACTGTGTGCGCTATAGTGTTTTTGACTATGCTATGCACTAGGACAAAGCAAATGGATTGCAAAAGGCAGTTGGAAACATATGTCACAATTACAGAGGAATCATTCTGCCGACTTGTTATTACAGGATTTGGGGAGTCCATGGATAGAAATTAAAGAGAAATTCCTAAAGTTCCATTCATGGCAAAATCATATCTATAGAATTAAAATTCTAGCTTTCAAGTACCAGGATCCTTGATACTTATTTACAGTGCAACTTCACTGAGATTGTCCCCTTTTAGACAACTTGCTTGGGGATTCTTTAATGATGGAGTGGAAGTACTTTATTCTCAAATTTTATTGGTTATGGAGAACTTGCAGCAGGAATCTATGACCATATACAGCAAAAACTGTCTGATATAAATATAAGAACATAGGAAATTCAGGTTCCAGCCCCACTTCTCTCCCTGAAAGCTATGTTCTTTGGCTCATTGGTCCTCTTTCCAATGATTGGTAATCATGGAGAATCTTTCTCTCATAATGGTGGTGTCTCGGTCAGTCTGCGTATCCTAGGGGCGGAGTTAGGCTTTAACATATGGGATCGGTAGAATTCAAAAGCGTTAGCCCAAACTGATCTGTATATATGTTGATGCAAATGATCCACTAAATATCCACAAAAATTATATTCATAACCTAGCTACTTACACTTGAGATCGTTGTTCTAAAATCCAAAACCCATAAAGTTAAAATCTTGGATCCACCTCTGTGCTCACGTCAACTATTTCCCCGGACAACTACTACCTCCCACTATTACATCCATTGGATAACTCTACCCCAAAGCTTAGGCATATGGGTAACCATGGAGAACATTTTATGTAAAGCCTTTATGGAACTGTGAAGTCAAAGGTTGTCATGTTGCAAAAGTATTTATAAACTAAAGAAGTTTAGGTCCTTTTTTCTCGTGAAATTCCTTGCTATACTAACGTGTAAGATACTAAACATTTCAACCATACAGAGTCTAGATTCAGGAGGGCAGTCTGCCTAATTCTTCTGTCCTCAGCTTAGCTAATTTGAGATTATTTTTCTCAATAAAAAAGATTCGTGTTTTGAAGCCTTTCAATTGGAGCTTTTTTTCAAGCATCTGCTTAAATATCAGGCTGGAATATCTTTGCCTAGCCGAATTTGGTGACTTCTTAGTAAAATTTGTCCAGTCACATTCCAGTAAAAGCTTGAGAAGTACAAAAAGGATGAATAAAATCTTCGAACAAAGGGAAACGTATTTTGTTCAAAAGATCTCTAGTGGCAAGGACGGCTTAATATTGACATTTTTATTAAAAGAAAATATATCTTTATACCAAATTCGTATCCATTATCACGACAAGTTGTAGGGCAGTGATTTAAAAATCCTGAATTCCACTTGTCAAACATGGACAATCCTTGTGTTAGTTTTGTGAGTCGTTGCAAAGTAAAATTTTGTCCCCAGTTGATGCATGGTTACATCCGATGAAATTCTAATATCTTGCACAGTTATGACAAAGATTAGAGACCCTTTATATGTTTGGACAAAAGTAGTAAAACATAATGTAAAATTTACTTGGCATAGGTTCCATTATTACCTATTTATGGAACATAACTAAACTTTTCAATAATTATATTTAGTAGCTAAAATATATCATATTTACTTCACATAGCTCATGTTTTACCACTCATCCGATAACTTCCCATTTCCCCCTAGAAAAAAAAAAAACGCTCTCTCCTTCATCCTAAATGACCATTATTCACCATATCCATTACTTTCATCCAATTTAATCGCTTTTTCAATTATTCAACTTCCTTTTTTATCTCTAATTAACTACTCATTGATTTCTCTCCGTTTCAAATCTAATTCCCAAAATAAAGTAAGATTCTATGATTTTTATTTTTTACTGTATTTAACCTATATTTTGGGTGTTTTTTTTTTTTTCGTTTGAATGGGGGAATGCAAGTCTAAGTAAGTAATTCGTTGTTTTGTTCTAGTTGTTTTTTTCTTAGATTCAATTGGAATGACTAAGAAATTGCATCTCGATGAAATACAGGTATAGAACCCGAACGTGCGATTCCTAATTTTTCTTTGGGAATTTCTCAACATTCTGCCATTTCTCAATAAATACATCTTTTTTTTTTCGTGGTTTTTTGATAAGTAAATTTTTTGATCATTTTTGTTCAGGGATTGTGTGTGTGTATGTGGCCGCCCGCCGAATACCCGGCTCAAGTGCAGTCATCCCAACCGGCTCGATGCAAAGTTACTCCGTATGAGATACGGCGGTACTATGCATGGGATAAGTCAAACAACAATGCGTCAAGTGATAACGAGCGCCTCCAAGACCTTTCATGAGTTTTTTGATTACGATGCTTGATAAATGATCTTGATTAGGCCACCAAGTCTTTTGTGTTTTTGATTTTCATGTTGAACAATAGCGTAGTTGGTGCGAATTTTTTTGTTCAAGTTTTTTAATTTTGGACATATCGTTTCATGTAATCTTTTTTAGGATGATTAATATTGAACACCACCTTATGGTTTTTATATTGTTGTTTCTTTCCAAGTATGTTATTTTTTCAATGTATACATTCCATTTTTCATTTTATCTGAAATGTATTCATTTAACAAAGAAAAGATATCTAACCAAATAAATACAATCTTCGTAAATATACATAAAATATAACTCGTATATATTTCATAAGGTCATGTGCCGTGTTACAAAAGTTAAAATTTCATCTAAATACACTTCAAATATATATGTAAAATATATATCAAATATAGTTGGGTAATAAGTATTATCTACCGGATGAAATACAACTAAAATATAGCCAAAATATATACGAAAAACAAATATTAAAAAAATTCACAAGGGTAGTTTAAATTTCGCTATGCCCCCAACGTTACACTTGTGAAGGAATTACCAAAGTTATACAAAATTAGGTTTTTCTAATTAACCTTCACAAGTTTATGCGTCCGCAGATAAAAGTTTGTCCATTAAAAGTATTCATGTAAAGAATTACTTAAAGTTATCTGAAAAGATACTTATGCCTTTTAAAAGAAAATAACTTTGATAATTCTTCTTAAACTTGCTTATGCTCCAAAGATAAAAAGTTTGCCCATTAAAAAAGATAATCAAATTTAACCACCAATTAGCATTACATTGAAAAACATAAAGTGAAATACATATACTTTGAATTCAAGATGATTCATTTTTTAAGCCGAAATTTAAAGTAGAATTGAATAAAATCAAAATGGACTTATTTATTCTTCTTTCTATTATGGCGGTCCGTGATAATCAAGTTTTGTCCTGCTTTTTGATATTGTTATTTTTCAAAGGTTTTTCAAATGTTAAAATATGACTCTTGGAATTCAAATTTTTTTGAATTTGTTTTTATTTGAATGAGATATGGAAGTATGGAATGGGAGGATATTTGCGTGAATCGGGGAACAATATAATGGATTTAATTAAAATTGGTATTTGTTTCCATAAATATGTTAGGTTTACTATATTTATGCTATAATATTACTAGATAAACACTTCTAAGATTGTAAATATAGAATATGTAGTTATAGGTTGTTAGAAAGAGTTAAAAGTAGGCAATTTTAGAAAATTTTACAAACTGTTCAACAAGAAAAGTGTAAGAATTTTTATTATTCCTATGTGTGGCCCAATTAATGTAAACATAACTAATATTTAATGAAGAATAAATGTAGATCGGTTACTTGATGGACGTATTTTATCAAGTCTCCCTATAAATTGCATTAGGGCTGTGATTTAACTTTTTATTATGTGCTATCAGGTGAAAAAGTGTTCTTTACATGATAATGTGATATGTTTTTTAGTCTATGTGTATAAGATTATCGTGTCAAGATAGTTTGTTAATCTTACATGTGGTATCAAAGCTCCTGAACTTGAATCAATAATCGTAAGAGAATATAATATACATGGTCATTATATGTCAATTTTCGAACAATTGAATATGGGCTGTTAATGTATCTGTTGTTCTAAATTTGTTTACAAAATTAGTTTTTCTATTTAACCTAATTATTATAAACTATTCATGTTAGAAGCCTTTTGAATTCCTTTTTAAAAGAAAATAAAACTTTTGCTAGCCAATTGATAATATTTAGTCCATAAAGTACATATTTTGTGATGAAAAGCCGTGACATGAATATATGAAAATTTCGGTCCGTAGTTTTGTCCTATTGTGAAGCTTTAATGCAAATACTTGGACTTGATTTTATTTAAGTTAGTCTCCAATTATGTTTTGGGTTGTAATGTTAGGTTTACTGTCTTATTTTAGACACTGAAGATGATGATGTTTCATTCATAAAAGATTGTAATACATAAGTTTCATATACCGGATGTAAACATAACAAGCTGTGATTTAATTCTTATATGTGCTATCATGAGAAGTGTTCTTTACATTAAGTGATAGTTAGTGTATGTGTATAAAGTTGCATATAGTTTGTTAGTCACCAAAGTGGCCAAACTAGAATGTCTAATATTTACACAAACATTATATTCATGTTAACATTATGCATGTACTAATGTTTATATAGTTTGTTAGTCACCAAAGTGGCCAAGCTAGAATGTTGAAAATATTCACATGCATAGAAAGTTATGATATTTATTTTATGTATGCATTTATGTTAATATGTTTGTTAGTCAGTGAACATAAAGAAAAATATGATAAAAATTGGTTTATCCATTAAAACTAATGAAATCTATTATTGAAAATAAATGGATAATTGACTTTGTATTGCTAGAACTTAAGGATCCAAAGAATCAATTATTCTATGAATAGTGAACATAATGAAATTAGTATTCTTTAATCAAATATGTATTGTATATCCAAAGATGTCGTATATGTTTGATTGAAAATATTTAATTGCACAGTAAAGTTGAAAATGGCATTTAAATTATGATAGTATGTCGTAGTATCACCCAAAGGAGAATTACGCTATACTTTTATTGTTTTGCTGAATCCACATTATTTTCTAATTTGTGAGCATATGTATATCTATTTGCAACTATTCCTCTTCATTCGCTTGCTTCATCCGTTATTCCGTGTTCAACGGATTGAACTTCTCTGAATGGCATGAACAAGTCCAGTTCCACTTAGGTGTGATTGATCTTGACTTGGCTCTGCTGAAAGAAAAACCCACTGCTATTACAGATACAAGCAGTGAGGATGAGAAGTCTTTCCATAAAGCATGGGAATGCTCTAACAGATTGAGCCTTATGTTTATGCGAATGACTATTGCCAACAACATTAAGAGTACTATTCACGGACGGAAAGTGCCAGGGAATACCTGAAGTTTATGGAAGAACGTTTTCGTTCTGCTGATAAGTCTCTCGCTGGTACACTAATGGCTAAACTCACGACCATGAAGTTTGATGGGTCGCGTAGTATGCAAAATCATATCATCGAGATGAATAATATTGCAGCAAGACTCCGGACTTTGGGAATGAAAGTGGATGATTCCTTCTTGGTTCAGTTTATTCTAAACTCATTGCCTCCTGAGTATAGACCATTCCAAATTAACTATAATACTATTAAGGATAAGTGGGATGTTAGTGAATTGTCCAGTATGCTTACTCAGGAGGAATCAAGACTTAAGAAACAAGAAGGTCATTCTATTAACCTCATGGGTCAAAGAGCTGGTAAAGGACTTAAAGTGAAGGCCAACAAGTTTAAGAAGAAGAAAGCACCTGCTAAAGTTCAACAGGATGCTCATAAGGAACTCAAGGAAATGTGTCGTTTTATAGAAAGAAGGACACTATCAGAAAGATTGCCCGAAACGTAAAGCTTGGTTCGAAAAGAAAGGGATTTCTTACGATCCAAACTACAAATCCAGATAAGGATTTCTTATTCATGGGAAATCGTATGAAGGCTCCAATTGAAGGCATAGGGACTTATCGTTTGATCTTGGAGGCTGGACATCACCTTGATCTATTACGGACTTTTTATGTTCCTTCAGTTTTCTAGGAATTTGATTTCTCTTTCAAGACTTGATGTTTTGGATTTGATTTTTAAGTTTGGACATGGGTGTTTCAATTTATATAAGAATCTTCATTTTTTATGGTTCGGTCGTTCTTATTGATGGTTTATATAAATTGAAACTACAAATCATTTTGAATCCGCAACGCATACATCAAAATGTTGAAATTAAACGTAGTTCACTGAATGAAAGTTCTGCTTACTTGTGGCATAGGCGTTTAGGTCATTGATACGCTCAAATTACACCTATTAATGGTATAACGTGGACGTTGTCAAATATAGTAACCCAACGAGGTTGGGATCGAATCCATTGCAGAACAATATGTAGGCAATTTAAAAATGCATTAGGAATTATCACTAACAATAGCTAGACCGAACGCTTCAATGGTGGTTTTTGATAAGGTTTTGATAAATACGGAAATATAATTCTAATCTAGAAAGCAAGTAAATTGATCAATGGCCATAATAATGGAATAAAGGAAACTACTTCTCAAGTAACGATCCAATATATTTCACGAATTATAAATAATAGCTAGTTTATGTTATTTAGCCTCTTGATAATGATTCTAAATTAACTTCTCTAGAAGATTAACTAGACTACCCAATTGAAGATCCCTCAAGCAATTAGGAGCATTAAGAACACCCGAATATGGCTCTGAGTGGTATCGCCATTCCTAGGTCAATTTTCATTAGATGAGGGTTAACGCCCCAAATTCATGTTAATTATTCTATCCCAACCCCTGTTTCTTTCTCTTCCGAGTTTCAAACAAAGTAAATGCATGAGTCTAGGGTTAGCTACTCCCTTGAGAAAAGTTCAAGAACAAGAATAATTAAAATAACAAGAACTTACTTGATTAAGAATAATGCCGATGAACAAATAAGCATAACAAGAGTATCAATCTTAATTGTCACCAAGAAATTCTACAAACAAGGATTAAATAAAAGAAAGAATATTTACGTAGGAACCTAGCCTCCAAATTTGAGTATAATGCCAAAGATAATTTTTACAATGCTTCCGCTGGTTTTTGCAGAACTTAGATGAAAACGCCAAAATCCAAGTTCGTCGATCAAATAAAACCTTAACGCGAACGCGCCATCTTTCGCTTTAAAACGCGTGGTCGTACGCCGGCAAGATCACCTCTTTTTCATTTCAAATACAACGTTGCAGAAACAATTAACGCGCGAAGGAACGTTGATTTACCAAGGTTAACTACGTAAGTAATTTTCCACCAAAAAATTTTAACTTCCAGTTGTTTCCATGATCAACTTTTTTTTCTTTTTCGCTTGTTTTCCACACTTAGGCTCTAGGGACCTCGTATTACCCGAAACATAACAAAACCACGTAAAATCACATAGACTTGCTTAAAAAACAAGGAAAAACTTACAAATTTAAAAGATTAATTGTGGCGTAAAATCACTAATATCACCATATATCCAAAAAAGGTTAGAAAGATTAGTAAAGAATGAGATTCTCCCAATCTAGATTTTATCGATCTTGATATATGTTTGGATTGCATTAATGAAAGCAACCAAGCATAGTAAGAAAAAAGCACAAATTTTCTGAAATTATACACATTGATATTTCGGGACTCTTTTGATGTTCCATCTTTTGCCGGAGAAAATATTTTATCATTTTTATCGATGATTTTTCACGTTATGGATATATCTACTATGTCAAAGAAAAATTCAGTTAAATCGACGCCCTCAAAGCGTACGTCAATGAGGTTGAAAGGCAATTAGGATAGGAAAGTGAAAATCATTAGGTCGATAGAGGTGGGTAGAATGAGCACAAATACAGCGAATCGGGACAATGCCCGGTCCATTCGCAAAGTTCCTCGAGGAACATGGTATATGTGCACAATATACTATGCTAGAACACCTCAACAAAACGGGGGTTGCGTAAAGGCGTATGACTGACACTTATGGATATGGTTAGAAGTATGATAAGTAATTCCCATTACCTAAAACTTCGCGAGGATTCTTAAAGTACCTCGTGTATTTATTAAACAGATTCCTAGTAACATATTTCAAAGACTCCTTTTGAACTGTGGACTGAAGGAAACCTAGTTTAAGACACCCGCATGTTTAACACAATGGAGGCTAGAATTTATAATCCGCATGAAAAGAAATTAGATTCTCGAACAGTAAGTGGTTACTTTATTGGTTACCCAGAGAAATCTAAAGGGTATAGGTTTTACTATCCAAACCATAGCTCAAGAATTGTTGAACCGGTAAGAATGCAAGATTCATTGAAAATGGTGAAGTATGGAAGGTCGAACGTAAAAATGTGGAAATAAATGTGGTATGGTTGAATGTTCCATTGACTACTTAATGCAGTTGCCTACTTCCACACCAATAACAAATATTGTTCCTGCTAAGTTAAACTTTGACAATACTAAACAACATTTGAATGAAACACTGAAGAAGGAACTAATCGATAAATATTTGACGCAAATGATGAACAGGTGCCATTAATAGAAAATCTCAAAGAGAAAGAAAATCGGGATTCCGATTTTTTCCTGGTTTATTTACAAGAGTTTTGATTTTGAAAATTGGGCTTAATAAAGATCCGCCATTTTCACAACCAAGAAAATTTGAATTATAAATGGGTTGGGTGTATTAAAAAACCATGGAAATAAAAAAGTCCGGGACCCTTAACAAAAAACCAAAGAATCAAAGGGAGTGGTTTCAAGACCAAGCGATTCAAATGGGAATATTAAAAGATATAAAGCCGTAACCGTTTGGCGGTTAACCCCAGAAAAGGGGGCAAATTTTAAAAAAGACCTTTTCCCAAAAAAAAGACTCCGGGTTTAAAATTATTTTTTGGGAAACCCAAATTCGATTTAGAGACACCAAAGGATTTGGGAAACCCCCCCCCTTTTTTAATTGGGGACCTCGAGGGGGAAGTTTTTTGGGGGCCGACCCCACCTTTCAGCCCTTACCGGGAAACCCAGGTTGCCACCAAAACCCCTTCCCCAAAATTTCAACCCGTTTTTTATTTTTTATTATTTATATTCATAGAAAACATTTCATATAAAATATTTACTTTTTTATAAAAGAGTTCCTTTTTTTATCAAAATAATAA
>NC_081353.1:40860443-40869608 GCF_029784015.1 Lycium ferocissimum | reverse complement strand
TATAGGCAAAATCGGGCCCGAGATTTTGAAATTGTTCGATTCATTTCTTTTAACTTCTAATCCTCTTCAACCTCATATGTAACCTCTGCGACATACATATACAATAATATTTACATCCATAACAATTCATATACATGTTCATGTCCGTAGAATCACAATAACCATAAGTAGAACTCACAAAGCTTCGACGAAACTCCAATCGAAAAAGTATATTCCTATCTTTTGTCCATCTTCTATATCATTACTAATAATCTCAAATGCTTTAAAAGGCCACACATTACACCATACATACTCATAACGCGATTTCAAATCCTTTAGGTTACTGTGTCACCTCGAGATACTTAAGACAACCATATTTATAACGATATTCTTACTAACTCGATTAACTTTCCTCGAACTCTTCTTAACTCATTCTTTCTTGTTTTAATACAAGTAGCAAGGGATTATTATGGAGTGTGACATTCTCCTCCCTTTAGAACATTAAGCCTCTCGCATGTCAAATGAGACTAAAAAAACTGCATCAATTAAATAACCGAATCACTGTTATCTGCATTCATAAACAAAGATTTGACCACGAAAAGGGTGTTTTAGGAATATTATGCCTAAAAGTGCTAAACGACCAAATGGGTCGTTACAATTCTTGATCGTGATGTATCTTATCCAAACACAAGAATATTATGACTCCGAAGTGCAAATGTAGCAATGAATCTTAAATTTGTTTACTCTTTATTCATCTAATTAATGATAATTTGTAATTATTTTGATAAGCTAAGCCCATGAAATGTTATGATAATATCCATTTTCCAGTACAATAACTAGAACTTGAGTTATATGCGCTAAAGAGCGTAATTATGAGTAAATATCTCTGATAAATGATTATTACTTAATTGATAACTTGATAGAAGTATGACAGGGTTAACTGTCTGCCGGGGTACAGGAAACAATCTCTGCCAAAGTAAAAAAGATAAGGTACGTGTACATTCTACCCTCCCCGTATCCTCGCTGGTATGTTGTTGCTACCCTCCCAGCATCTCGGGTATGTTGTTGTTGTTATAAAAGTCGTGAGTAATCTACTATCCCATGTTGGGACCGCATTAAAATTTTTATCGTTAGTGGATACACACACACACGTTAGGATATAATTTAAACACAAAATTATAACTTTGTCTTTTCTCTCATATGTTTGGATTAATGAACTTGTTATTTTATTGGCATGTATTTAAATATCTCAAGCTCGAAAGCAATAAATGGCAAACAAGATGGGGATTACTTGGGGTTGAGGGGACATGAGAGGAAGAAACTTATAAGTCCGTGTGGATTAAAGATTACCTTTCAAATTTCCTTTTTCACGGGGAGATGTTGGAAGTATAAGTTACCTTTGGATGATGTGTTGAGGAGAATACATTATAATGTGGTATCTAGATGTCATGAGACAATACATCATCTTTTACAAATAACAAGACTTGGTCCTATTTTTCTACTTTTCAAGAGGTATAAATGTACAAGGTTTGTAATTACGATATTCTTGAAATGTGGCAACCCCTCGTTTCGAATGCTTAAACCAATTTTTCAAGTTATACTCGCTGCATTGTATGGGAGATAAGGAAAAGTTAAGGAATGTAATCAAACATGGAAGAGCAGATCAATAGAAAAGCATCTATCGATTTTGCAAATACCCGCAGGCCTTTTACATTTCAAAAATCCTTCATTAAGAACATCCCAAACACGTGGAATGATATGATCCAAATTGTGAGGAAAGTTGCAAGCCCAAGTTGAAAGTCACTAAGGTCATTTGTATAACATCCCCCGACAAGGATCGGGTCTGTGTACATTACATGAGTTTCTAAAAGAAAAATTCGCGAAGGAGTGCCTATGATTTTTGTGAAAAATGGAACTCGAGAAAGGGACTTCGTTTATGCTTAAACATAGGAGTTAGGATACTCGATAAATATAGAAGCATAAACAATGGCAATTTTGAAAGTTTGAATAATCAGAGTAAAGAATTATCTCAATTGCATTATCATTCGAGACGCATCTAAAATCGATAAATGGTATTTTATCGTGAAGGACAAACCACCCTAGAACACTTGGGTATGGAGATAAATAGAGATCAAGAGGGACTACAGTGTTAATACAAATACATTTTGAGGAGGGAAATAAGCGACGATGCCCTAGCAAATCGAGGGCTTTGGATAAGAGAGAGTTAGATGTCATAATTTAATGGAATTGTAGAAGGAATAAAATGAGTGTAATTTGAACAGGCAGGATAAATCGCAGATACCATACTGTGATTAGAGCACTGGGGTTGAAAACGTACATATGAAGACAAATAACAAGTTTGAAAAACACATACGGAGAGAGAATACAAGAATCATCAACATCAATATCATATCTAGGTCATAATCTTACAAGAACATCTGGAAGAATCAAGCATGAAAAGTAAAAATCGAGACAAGAAAGCAGTATCAAGAACATCCAAGGCACAAATGACTATTCGGCCAAAAGAAAATCAGTATCTATCAAGATTTGAGCTACAAGAGATGATTTTTCATATGGCATAGAACGAGTCATCAACAATCGACAAGAACAAGGATGAATCGAAGAGTGAACCATCAAGTACATGCCGTCATCCCAAAAACCGAAAACCAAAAGACCACAAAGGATGGTACATGTTACAATGAACTAGATCAAGATCTTGAGTAGAAACTAGCAAATTCCTACAAGTTTGAAGAAGCGAGGAAAATCTCTCCATCGCCGACAAGAAAGAGAGAAAGGGCGAAATGAAATATGCTGCCCTTGTTTCATTTTACTTCCCTAATTTGTTTTTTCTTTTGGGTCGAACACGCTTTATTTGCTTTGGATTTTTTTGCTTGAAATAAATAAATTGCCCATTCGAGCGAAATTTAATTAAAAAAAAAAAAAGAAGCAAAGAAACAAATAACAAAAGAAGAATATTTAATCCGAAAAATACTCTTTTCTACTCGTTTATTTTCATTTAGTTTTTTGATGGATATTTTCATATACAAATATATGTACTTTGTTTAAGTTAATACTTTAATTGTAACTAGGTTCACAGTTAAATATTTAAAAGGTATTTAGTAGATTTTAAGTAATCTATTCATATGAAGTATGGATAAAAGTTAATAGGTTCACATGTATACATAAGCGAGTCTCTATCCACCCATGATGTAATCATCTCCCGTATGTTCACCATCGTGTTAAAATTACTTAAAAGATACTATCCGCTTTCTGTGAGGCGTATTCGAAAGATTTAAATTTTGTAGGTTTAATATTTAAGGTTTTTATTATCAATGCGTTATATCTTTAAAATTATGGGTCCATGACTACTATTAGCAGTAATTTATCTAAATTTATACATAAGCTCATGATCACACCAAAAGTATTATGCTCAGTGAACCCTAAGATCGAAAAGGTGCTGTATCTCCCTTTGTCCGCTCCAATTTATGTGACATAATTTACACGTGATTTCACATGTTAGAGACTGCGAAATATACACGTGATCTACCCTCGATGCATCGCGGGCGGATCCAATCATGTAATACGGTTTGGATGCAGTCAATGTTCTACTGCCGAACTTTCTACGTACGTGTAAATACAAGTGTGATATTTGACCCAATCGGTTTTCAGAACTTTCTACCCACATTCAATATATATCTTAAAAAAAATTAGTATTTGACAAACATTCATATCTCGGACTCGATTATGTGTCTTAAAACTTCAAATTTCTTACCCCCACTAAATATATATCTTTGAACTATGATTTTCTATATATATTAGTATTAAAAAAGTGATAAAATACATGTGCAACACACGTGCCGATTAGTATCTCTAGAAGAAACGTTAGTTTGAAAAACTTTCGATCTGGACTATTGATTCTATATCTTAAATTTTAAATTTCTTATCCGCACTCATTGAGGAAGGGGAATGGAAAGATGTGATGTTAGAACAATATTTTCCAACTGATATAGTGGAACACATCAAATCAGAGATTTTTATAGAACATTTGCAAGAATTTGGGGGACAACCCTTTGGGTGGGTGCCTACTAGTACGGAAGTTTAAAAGTTAAGTGTTGGGAGTTATTGAGATGAAGGGGGTGCGGTGGATTTTAAGCAACTATGGATCAAGGAGTTCCAATTAAGATGTCATTTTTTGAGGCTTGGAAATTCGGATATCCAAAGACATCTTAATGGGAATGAGAATTGCATTGGGTTTTTTGATGCTACTTGTTAATACTCCATCAAGAAACGTAGAACATTTGTTCTTGACGTAATTTTGCATCGATATATGGAAAGTATTTATAAGCAAGACGAGTACAAATAACTTTAGTTTAACTTCATCAAGTGATTAGAACATGGTGGAAATTAAAGTGTGGAGAGAAACTAAAGCCAATTCTACAAGTTATGCCAACAATGATTATTTGGGAATTATGTAAAAGGGGAAATACTATCAACATGGGGCAAGGTAAATTCAAAATAAGTAGTCCATGTAACGATTGTTTGGTCGTTATTGGTTTACACTTTTACCCCTGTTGAATTTTCCCCGGTATCGTTAGAGCGTGTTTGACTTGGGTGGGGAGCATAGTTCCCGGAGAGATCGGGCTAGCCTAGTTTGATTTTGAGGAAGTTAGAAGTTCTAAGTTGAATATGTGAAAAATGTTTCACCAATAGTTAACTTTTGTGTAAACGGACATTTTTTTTTTAGAATTCTGTCAATCTCGTGAAGTCCGGGGGGTCATTTTGACTGTGGGGTGGTGGTTTTGGTTCCGAGGTTTTTGGGGGCTTTTTGGATATTTGGTTGGAAACTTCATTTTAGCCATTGGGTTTTGACGGAGTCAAATTTGACCCCGTGAATTTCCCAAAGTCAGGATGGTTCTAGCATGTTTTTACTTAGCCGGCATTTTGTTGTATCCATGAGTCCGGATGGTTGTTGGGTTTGGTTGAGACTTGGTGAAACTAGGAAATTCTTGGTTTCGGTGTCTCGCCCCGGCCGGAGGGTGTTCGCCCGTGGATCGCCGGCGGGACTTGGTCCACGGGGCAAGCATGAAAATTAATGAATTGTACCCCGGCGGAGGGGATCCGCGAGGGGAGTTCATGGAAATCGGACTTGCTCGCCCGCGAAAATCACGAACCGAAACCTTGTTTTTATTCCAACTTTGAATTATTAGTTTCCCTTCACCAAAAACCTAAGTCAAAGAGGCATAGGGTGATTTCTAGAGGACTTTTGGTGGAATCATCTTGAGGTAAGTTCTTGAACCTTAATCATGTAATTATCTTTCCTTTACAAGTATCTATGATAGTTAATGGCTATTGAGGGTGATGAGTTATGGAATCTAGCTTGTCAATCATTTAACCGTCCAATCTAAGTGGTTATTGTTGTTCTAATTACTGATTCTATCATCTAAAATTGTGGATTAATAGATTCTAGGGTTGATTCTCTCTTGGTTCTAGAGTCAATTCATGAATTTAGGGTTCTTACTAATTTAGGAGTTTTCGCTTAATTGATGAAATTGAAGGACCACTTGTGGTTAGAACTCCATGAAATTAAGGATAATGACTAATTGGACTATGGGTATGTAATTTCACCCTTAAATTTTGATTTTGCCCTCGTGATTCGATAGGGGTATTTTGAGTAATTCTTCACCCGTCTTTTTTTTCCGATTAGTTGGCTTGTTGTGGTCATTTACTTACTTAGCATTGTTAATATTAGACTTCGATAGTTCTGAAGCGCTTCGGAAGGGAAGGCTCAGGTGGAGTAGTACGTGGCTCCTATTCGACATTGAGATATGTTACGGCTTACTCTAGTTAGAATTTGATTAGCGAAATGTATATATGCGTAGAATTGATGGGAGAAAGCATGATTAGGTCTTCGGACATGATGTTGGGATGCTATACTCTAATTTTGTATGATTCGAATGGGCTTGTCGCCGTTATTTTACGCATTGGGATATTGGTGTATTTGTTATGTTTTGTAACATCCCATAGATTTGAGTTGGGTGTGAATGTGTAAAATTAGTATTAAGATGACATTTTAGCTATATGAACCCTTTTGGGAAGAATCAGGGTAAAAAATAGTCGTTTTGGAGTAAAACCAAGTAGGTCTTTGAAAAACCTTTCCAGTGGTAGGTCGCGAAACTCAAAATGACTATTTTATTGAGCAAAGGTCGGTAGTTGCATCGCAAAGGTGGCGCGAGTTTTCGTGTTTCAGACCAACTTTTGACCTTGTGCGCCACACTTGTGACGCAAGGGTGGCGCAAGGGAGGCCACTCGTGCTGGCCTTGCGACGCAAGGGTGGCGCGAGGCCCATTTTTCTAGTTACGAACAATATAAGCTTCTAACTTGAACCTTTCTCCACTTCGTTTTGGCAGACTTTTTGAGAGAAAACAACCCTCAAACTTTCCCAAAACATCCAAGGTGAGTTCTTGATCAATTCCCATCATAACTACATCAATATCACATCAAATTGACCCTAGTTCATCTCTCCAAACCTTATATTCTTGAAAATCGAAGAAAGAGAAGTTGAAGGAGACTTTGGGAAACTTCTTAAAGGTATGTTCTTTGATACTTACTAAAATTATTTAGAGTATTTGGACTATTTTAGGGTATGAGAAGCAATATGAATCCATGGGTTATTCATTGAGGATTTAAGAACAAGATTTAAATCTTAGAAAAAAAAACCCTAGTTTCCGAAATTGAAGGAAAACTCATTGAAGCGATTAAAGTTCTAATATTTATCATCTAAATCTATTGTAGAGTGATTGTTGAACCTTGGAAATTTTGTTGGCACCGTTTTAGCGGGATTTGAGGTATGTCTCTCTTTTGAACATGCTTTTTCGACTTGAAATACGTTTTCTTTGACAAGGTTTCATGTGCATGAGGGACAAGCCCTCATGGAACCTTAAACATTATATTCTATGTATGAAATCATTGTTGTGTATCTGTTGACACCCAATTTTGTCCCTCCTTTATTCAAATTTATTTCCTTGGGTTTTTAAACTAATTAAATCTAAATATTTTATTTTCGCTACTATTTTTTATTTTTTTTTTTTTATGTTATTAATATCGTTATTTAAAAATTTTCATATGCAAATATCAACATTACTTTTTTTTTATCACAAATTTTAATGGTTCGTCATCGTTTCATTTCTAAGATTTGTACCCCGTTAAATTAATTTTACTTTATTAAACCTTTACCTTTTTACATACTAATTATTATTTATCTTCACACAAACATATACCTAATTTTGTTTAAATTAGAAGCCCAAATCAATAATTTAACAGGAAGAAAGACCCACATATTTTAAACCAAAATGAATGGCCCAAACTTCCTACCCCCCATCTCACAACCCCAACCCCCCTCCAAAAACAATCTTCAAATTTTAAATTCCCCCCTAAAACAATTTTCCCCAAAAAAAAATTTTCATCCTACCCTAATCTTTTCTTTTTTCTCCAAACCCCACCCTTTCACCCCCTCTTCACGCTCATTCCCTCTCCTTCATCCGTTTTTAGCCAAAAGTTTAGTCCCCTTTTTCCGTTCCATTTGTGCCTCCCCTTTTCCGCATAACAACGTCCCTATATCCGCCGTGCTCGTCGTCTTCCTCATTTTTCCCGAAAGGAAAAACCCCCCTTCTTTCCCCCCTCTCGCATCGTGCCTTTCCATTTTTTTTAAACCCTTTGCTTTTCGAAGGTCACGGGGGATCACAAAAAAATTTTTTTACAAATTCTAACATTCGATTGAAAGGATTTCTTTTTAAACCCCCCAAACAAAACCCATTTTACCCCTATAAATACGACCTCGCCCTCCCCGGGGAGGTTTTTTTTTTTTTGGCCCAAAGTCCGGGTTTTTTGGCCCGGGGGTTTTCAAACCCCAAATTTCGTGAAAATATAAGTAAAGAGACCGAAATTATCATCGAAAATATAGCCTTGTTCTAAGAACAAAAAATTACTCATTTTCATTCTTCGTTTTAAACCAGTTTTTAATCTTGGGGTTCGTTCAGTTCGACCCAGATTCGAGACCCTCGACCCCCCATTTCACCGACACAAAATAGGTCTCCCACCCCCTTTCTCTCGTGGCTTCGTTTTGACTTGACCCCGTTTTTTGTTTCTTTGTTTTTTGGGAAATTTTTAGTTTCAAATTTGGTTTTCGAAGTTGGTATGCTCATTTTTTAAAGGGGGCCTTTTGCGCTTTTAGGCCGGGGGGATATATACGCACGTTTTAGCTAAATTTCGCCCGTTAGTATTTAGAGATTGTATAAATTCACCCTTTTTTTAGTTTAGTCGGGTGTTTTTTCTAGTTTTTCAGTTTTCCCCGCGAGGCTCGTTTCGATTTAGCCCTCACAGTTCTATGTCGGACAAATTCGGTTTAAAATCGAACCCCCCGAACCCAAACTCATGTTAATTCAAACCCCACTTGATGTTTTTGTGTTGGGGCCAAAAATTTTAATAAATATTTTTAAACCTCGTGGAAAATTCCTACTGACCAAATGTCCCGTTTGATTCTTGTTCTATCGAGTGCAATACATGTCTACCCATGACTCAAAACCGCGATATCACCAAAAGAGTAAAAGAAAAGCATATAAGTTTACTTAAGGTTCTGAAGTTTGAAAGCCCCCGTGCAAACTAGCTCTGTTTATGTGTAGGGTTTTGTTTGGTTAGTCTTTGTTACAAGGAACAAATTTTGTGATTTGGTCTTCCAAGCGCCCACAAACCCCATTGCCCTTACTCTTTCTTGGTGTGTTTGATTAGTTTGGGTTTGATAAGTCAAAATTTTTATACATGTAAATTTTGGTTCCCAGGTGTGATTAATCTTGATTGACCGCCCCCTATGCTGTTACGTTTACCTATCAAATCACGCGTCCATTCTACCTTGACTCATGCTTGACTATATGTACATTAGTAGCGTAACATCCTAAATGTTTATCTTTTATGTCATACTTCCCAAAAACCTTTCTCTTTTTCGCTAAGGCGTTTTTTTTTTTTTTTTCGTTATTATGTTTTTTTCGGGGTATCCTCCATTCTTTGAAATATTGATGATACTAGGCTTGAAAAAATTAGTTATGGTTAAGTTTTTTATGCAAGTTTTACGAAATTGAAAAATGAAATGTTAATTCGATTTAACACCTTACTATAATCATTGTGTTTTGTTTT
>NC_081353.1:40853390-40860343 GCF_029784015.1 Lycium ferocissimum | reverse complement strand
ACCTAATTTCCATCCCAAATATGCAGCCACAAACATCTCCTTCATCTATTTTCCCTTTCAAGCAAAGCTTCAGTACCCTACATTAATGGCAGTGGCTTGCCCTCTCCATTTTCGTGAAAGTCTTCAGATCTTGGCGTGACCACTGACAGAAGGACGCTCCCCCTTTCATATTTGACCAAAACTATTCGAAATATAGAGGTATATGTCATCGTCACTCGAGATTTTCACTCTGCCTTCTTCCACTTTCGGAGCAATCTGACCATGTCCGTCCAAAATCCCAACGTTCAGATTCAAACGATTCCATTTGACTCGTTTTAAACTCAAAAATAATTCAAATCCCGCCCAAAATGTTACCCCTAAAAACCCTAGTTCGTCACTATAAATAATAGAATTCTAAGTCCATTTAGGGGAGATTCTTTGGATCCGCCACTGCTTACTCACAGATCTACCCTCCAAAAGATTTCTCTCTTAAGAAAATCTAGCTTCTTTTTGCTTCAGTTCGTTGCTAAACCAAAACGGAGGCGTTTTGCCTTGGCTTGAGTCGAGGCGGTAAACGGTGTGGCCCGAGATCTATGCCCCTGTTTGCTGCACTCAAAAAAGGTCAGTCATCTTTCTTTCTTTGTTTTTGATTTCGAGAAATCTGGCTGAATATGCATTTTATTGTCATGGGCATACTGTTAATTTCAGTTTAATCACTTTTGTGTTTCGGTATTAAGAAAATAAGTATACAACATCACCTTACATGACCATTGATTTAAATCGCCATTCCATGATCATTGTTTTTTGTTAAAATCACAAGTTAAATTATTTTTAGCCGCCGTCCTATTTTAAAAAATCGGGTGTTGCGGCGAATTCGCTTCAAGTGATATAGTATTAAAATGTGACTGTTAGGTGTTCAACCAAACATCTCCATGAAAACACTTTGTTTTGTTTTGTAAAGTTTTTTTTTTTTTTTTTTTTTGGATTGGACTTCTCATGCTTAGACGTTATGTGTTAGAAATCTTATTAGAAATCAATCGCGTTCACGTACTCTTTGCTGATCTTGTGTTACTGGGATAGCTTTCGAAAATGACTGTACATTCCGTGTCTAAGAATCCTGACCGTGTGGTTTGTTTGATCTCTTCTACTCTAGAGAGACATGAAGACGTATACATTTGTTCGAGTCAGTAGTCGTCCCGTCAACTTGTTTAGTTCATTTAAATTCAGTAATGAATGTGTGAGGATTAGAATGCCTATTTGTGTGTTTTGGACTTCATTTCAATTTTAAGAAAATCCTTTCTTTAAATTCTGTTTCGCCGTGAACTTTAGAAATAAAAAATACAGTTTTGTTGGGGTTTAGGGATGTGAAGTTATAATCGGATTGGATGACTATCTGTTCTTTTTTTTTCTCTTGCTAAAGTGTGTATTCTAGATCTGAAATAATGTTTCCTACACATTTGCCACCATAAGTTTAAGGAGTGATTTCGTTTAGGATTAGATGTTTACATGAAATCAGTTTTCGTTACAAGTTATTAGTTCATTTGGTGCCTCGATGTGATAATTTTCCATATAGTTTGTGTATAACTGTGGAACAACGACTAAAAGAGATGCAAACCATGTCTACGTATTTCCTCTAAATAAAAAGAGATATCCAACATGCTTATTTTAAATCTTTGGTGCTGTGAGTCGTCATTTTTGTGTTTGCTGCTTTGTTAGAAATATCCGTTAGTTGCTGCCTAGGTAGAAATTATGTTCCTAGGACTCATTTGTTTTTATAAGCATTAAACTCTTAAAGAGAATGTCTTTATTTGAAGTTGATATGTGAATGGGTGCTATTCAGTATACTTCAGTGTCGTTAATAGAATGTACATTCCCCTGTTTTGCTATAATGTTAAAGCTTTAAATATCATGTATAGCTTCAGGTATGTTTGTCGGCAATCCGCTTGTTTATAGTTTATTAAGAACATAAATGGAATGTCCTGGGATGTGTATGTCGACGCCATAAGTTTGAGATCTAGAGGTCCTGCTTTAGCTTTCTTGATGTATTAGAAGAATTTATGCTTAGGGATGTATTTTACGTAAAAACTACTGTTTCATAAAACCTGTTTGCTACATGAATTGATAGTACTATTTGGCTGTTGAGGAGAAAATCCATTTTAAAACATGCCTTTAGGGTGTTCTTATGAATTGGTAATCGTTTGATTCTTAAGATTTGAGCTTTCGGTGAAAAATATTTCCTTATCAAGTATAGCATGTTATTTTTTTTAGGGATAACTACATAGCATAACTAACATTACTACATATTTATATTTAGTAGCTATAGTTTAAAATAATTACATTTCATAACTAATAATTATATATTAAATACAATTTATAGCTATATATATATAAAAAGTAAAATACCCCATCATCACATTGTTTCCTCCCATCTCTCTCTCTCCTGTCTCCCACCCCTGCTACGCCATTTTTGTTCCTTCAGTTATGTTCAAGTTCTATGGTCTAACTCTTCAATAGCTCCTTCTTTTTCTTTTTCCCCATTACTTCTTTTTATCTCTTTTCTTGTTTAGACATTGTATGACTAATACTTCGTATACATATGCTGATTGTTTTACTCTGTCGTCCCACAAACAAAGTTCTTCCGTCAACATCAGATCTGGGGATCAAATCTGGTCAGATCTGGTCAAATCTTTGCCGGATCTGACCGGATATATATCAGATCTTCACCGTCAACAAGTGTCGTTTTGTCGGAGTCTGGCTGCCGGTGGCTTTTTCGATCAAATTCGGTACAGGATCTGAAAAATCACTTTCTTTTTCAGTGTATTCATTAATTTTTTAGCATACAATTCATTGTATTCATTAATTTTTTCGCTATATTTGTTGTATATTTGCCGTATATACAATGTCTTTCACTTATATTTGGTAATTTTTTGGTGTATCTATGTTGTATACAGCATTTTTCGCCTGTATCTGTTGTATATACATATCGGAAAATATGATGCATTTGTGTAATTATTGGTGTATATGTATTCAGTTTTTTTACTTGTTGTATTCATGAATAAAATAAGTCAATTTATGAATACAAATAAATATTTCATGAATACAGTGGGAAAAAAATTATTTTAGTCATGAATACAGCGAAAATAAAAATTGAATACAGCAAAAAAAATGAATACAGCAAACAAAAAAGTAGCTACGAGCTGTAAATAAGCAAAATGTTGCTATGCCAGATTTTTAACCCTTAAAATGTAGTCATTTATGAAATTTTCCCTTTTTTTTAAGACTGTTTGGGCTTCCAATTTTGAAAAGTTGCATGAGTTGGTCTTTATCCTCCCATTATATAATATGATAATTAATCTAAATTTACAAGTGACCTTTGCTTTATTTCAGCTTTCGTGTGTTATTGGTTAAGGTTATAGCTCCTGATTTTCTTTATTTCCCCTTCTTTTACATGTACACATTGGAGCAAATGGAGTCTTAATTCGGGACTCACTCAAAATGAAGTCTCAAAATGAGACTCGGCGTTATTGCTATACCCGTGCATGGAGTCGATATACCTCATATTCTTTAAACACATCAGCCAGCGAGAAAGCAAGTGAAATCGCTTGAGGCCGCCTACAACATCTTTATTCTTTTCGCTTTTCCCCTTTCCTTCACATTCAGTTTGTTTCATCTAGCTTTTATGATTGCTAATTTACTTGTGTTTTAGACATATCCTTGTTTTAAAATTATGTGTGGAACTTATGATTTATAGGTAATAGTTTTATCATTTAGGATTACCCCTCTAAACATTAAGTGCTTATTTTACCATATAGAATGCAAAACCTATCCTCAAAATGACTCCTAAATTAAAGAATGGTTTATTGGGATAGTTACTAACTTAGCCATTTGCTAAACTCGGAAGCAACTGTTTTTGCTTACTAGATTAAGTGCACTACTTAGACTTGTATATTTTCTTAAATCTTATTTTACTGCTAAAAGTTCATGTTTTAAGACAACAACTTCTTTTCAAACAAATTATGTTGATTTCATAATATTCTAAACTGTTTAAATATTTTCTAGAAATAATGAAGGCTCGGATCATTTTTTTTCTATTTAGCCATCATCAAAACTTCCTTGGATTTCTAACGATTTCTTCGCATTTTTAACTGCCACAGAACTTTAAATTTTGCAAATATTAATCTTGTAATGATTTTTTTTCAAAATTGCTAGTTGGTATAACTTATTTTCCTCAAATATTTATAAAGTATCCAAAGTTGTTTTTCTTAAATTTTAGACCTTAGAAATTATTAACCTAAGTTTGGTCGGTAATCGTATTTAACGGATTCTAATGGATGCCTAAGACCTTCCCATTAGGATATTTAGAACCCTTACCTAGAATCGTTAGGTTAAGTAGACCATTAATCGGAGTTAACTTTTAGCATCACTTAGTTAATAATTAGGTGTCCTAATTCACCGTTAAAATAATTAGGTGGCGACTCCTTAAGTTAAATAATTAGGAATCACCAATATGTTGTACTCCGCTTTGACCCGGTTAAAATGGGGTATAACACTCCCTTCGGCCCAATTTATATGGCACCGTTTGAATTTCGAGATTCAAAATTTCTAAACTTTAACCATGAATTTTTACGTAGAAGCTTTAAGTTTTTGGAAATAAGATTTATATGTTTGAAAACTATGTAAAAAGTACTATAAATCACAATAATTAACAACTTAAATATTTAAAAGGCATATACAGAAATTTCAGTCAAACAAAAACTTGGTTAACTCTCTATATTCTAACTGTGACACATAAATTGAAAAGGACCATTTTTCAACTTTTTTCTTAATACTAAAGTACATATTTTCAAATTTCGCACAATAATAGCAAGCACACAACAGTTAACACTATAGCATATTTATTTTTTTTCAAGAAAAAAGAACAAAGATAGCATAAACAACAATCTATATATAATATAAAGCTAGGCATAGATAAGATGATGTGGCATCTCTCTATGGCCACCATTCTTATTTATCTTTTTTCTTCCTTTTTTTGAATTTTTTTTTAAATTTCTTTTACACCCAATCTATTAACTAATTGACTTTAAAAGGCTTCACAAAATAAATGTTGAACTAAATTCCACGTTTGAGTAATCAAGTCAAATCTTTAAGACAAATCAAATTAAGGGAAATCTACATAGTGTAGCTAACATTAGACCTTATTTTTATTTAGTAGCTATACTTTAATTAATTTACACCTCATAACTAAAAGATGTGTATCAATTACACTCCATAACTAAAATATACAAAATAAAAAAACGAACCCCTTATATCCACATTTTTCTCTCTCTCTCCCTCCTTCTCCCTCCCTTCAGCTCTCTCTTCCATGAAAAATATTCAATGTTCTTCAAGTCCACTAGTTCTCCCTCCTTTACTGCTCTCTCTTCCATTTTCTCTCTCCTTCTTCATACTAAAAAATAAAACAAAAACAGAAATTCATTTCCCTTCCCATGACAGTTACCTTTCGAAATGAACTGAAATTCCAAAATCGGTGCCGCCACTAATAACCCAACTCACAAAAACAAAGTGTGACAAAAAAAAAGTGTAACCGTGTGTTTTAATTTTGTGTGATCAGATCTAAAGAATTTTTTTGTAAGCGTATGGAAAATGGAGTACATAGAAAATTTACCTGCAATGAATCTGATGCGTTCAAAAATCATTTTATTATTTTGTATTCAGTTTTTTGGAGTGTTTTTGTTAATTTTTAGTGCATCTATGTTTTTTTATGTATTCAATTTTTAGTGTATTACTCACGCAACCACTAAAAAAAAATTTGTATGCAACAAGTTGAATACAATTTTTTTTGTATTTATGTTGTTTGAATACCACTAATTTTTAAATACAATAAAGTGAATACAATGTAAAAGTAGCTATAGATGAATACAACTGAGTTGAATATATTTGACATGAATATAACTGAGTTGAATACATATGACTTGAATACGATTGAAAAGAATTTTTGAAATTTTTTATTATTCGTATTCATGAATACTGAGGTCGTTTTATGAATACGTGAGCCATTTTTGAATACAATGGGAAACCGTAGCTACGCGATGTAAATATTAAAGAACTGTAGCTATGGCAAATTTTAAACCCCCAAAGTGTAGTCATTTATGTAAAATTCCCATCAATTAAAGCCTAGATCACCGATATCCATGTATCAGCCCACGTAGTAAGAAGAGATCATGAGAGTTAATTAAATTAGTACTACTCCGTAACTATTACTAGGCACTAGCCCACTACTAGCTATTAACTACCAACGACCTTTTCTTTTACCCCACCTTGTTAATTCTTCTTGACTTTTCATTGTATAAAAGAAAGGCACAAAAAACCTTTTCTCATGAACTTTACTTCATTTCGAGGTGACTTTTCTTTTACCCCATCTTTTTATTTTGATTCAAGATTCTTTCTTAATCTTCTTGCAAATAAGCTTAAAAAAAATGGCACTACATTTCTTTGAAAGTATAGACTTATCTTTTTGTTCTAAGGATCAGCCCATGAAGATTATTGCAGTCGCTGGCTATTGGAACGGAATTATTTTGATTTATTGCTCATTTTGAATCAATTCAATCTCTTATTGATTCATTATCTTCCACTAATTTTTATTGGATTTGCATATTCTTCATCAATTATGGCTTGTATAAGTACGTCTTCACGCTCTTCTCTTCATATTTATATTTGTTATGTCTTAAACAATTTGAACTTAGTGGAGAATTCAAAATTTAGAGTCGATATATTTTTGTCCTTTATATGAGCCCGTTCTTTTGAAAAAAAAATAAACCGATCCATATTAAGTTCTATAAAAAATAAAAAAAATAAAAAAACCGAGTCATACGAGTGAGTTTTATCAAATTTGTTAAGTCTAATCTAAAATAAGTTTTTTCACACACATATAGTTTGAGGCGTTATTATTGTTATTTTTGTTGTTCTAATCTTTA